>NC_085139.1:114961388-115018097 GCF_024139115.2 Armigeres subalbatus | reverse complement strand
CTAGAAGTTGTTGTATTGTTGATCTACCAGCAAACAAAAACAACACTGATGAAATGAAAATTTGATTAAATAATTACTTATTTGTTTGCAGAAGGCATTAGCAATTAGAAATGTGCAATAGCAATAGTGTTATATACATTTTAGATTAGAAAATTGCTGTATTATTTGTAAATGTTTTAAAAAGTTCATCAAAATAATTTCCAATCAATATTTAAATAAACTTTATCTTATTCTTGGTTGGTTGGTTGCGTTGTGTTGCGTTGCGTTGTAACGGAGTATTTCAGATTGCATACTGATAGTTGTCATGTATATTCTTTTTACCTTTCTTACCTATTGCTTATGGATTTTATTTGATTCAATGGAAATCCAATTAGTCCAAATGATAAAACATGAAAGCTATCATTGCTTGGTCGCCCATCTTCCTGTTACTAGGAAAGGGAAGGAAATGATGATATGACATTCACTTAACGAGAGGCCAGCGACTCACCGACGCCCTCATAGATGTCAAGGAATTGGATGGTGGTAGGGTATGTGGTTTAGGAGTATCATTATAAGCAAATGATAGAAAATTTGGAAATACGTTGGAAGTGACTTGTAAGAAATTTATTCACCATTATCCTTGTCGATGATTTTCCTCGGATGGGGCGAAGGTATTAGCCTTGCCCTGGCTAATAGACTCAGGTTTAAGCGCCTTTGTTCTCGCTCTCTGAAACGAAAAGAGAAAAGAAATTAAATTCACCTTCCCTGATATGATAATGATTTTGTGTAAATCTGTTTTTTATGGCTTTTTCAATTTTTTTAATGCGGATCAGTATATTATAATAAAATATTGAATCATGGAGGAGATCGTAATCATCATCATTAAATGATTAGACGGATATGACGTTTCTTTCTAATATAATAAATTGATATATAATGTGGCGTCTCGATAAGCTTTACGAGTAAATCCAGGATTGTAGATCGGGAGACAATAAGTTGACCTACATTAAACTTTTTGCTCTCGTCTTAGTGCTTCATTTTGTCATAGAATTTAGTTTGTGAGAATACTAGAATGATATAAAGAATACCAAGATTTTTATGTACATACATTTGACTTGTCAATATGCCCAACTCAGCATCTTGGATTTTTGAGGAATTTATGCCTCGTTTGTTTACGTTTTGCACTGAAATGTATGGTCCCCCGCGCTGGTTATTCCATCTACTGACGAAGTCGATAACCTGTACAAAACTTTGAAGAATAATCGGAACAATATATGTACAGATGGATAGAAGAATATATAAATGATAACAATAATACATGCAATGAAAATAATTCGTATGATAGATTTAACGGATTATGTGATATTTAATATCATTTAATTTATCAACCGCAATGAACTAGAAGTAATCCGTTTGTCCTTTTCGATGTGGAATTGCCTTTGCCTGAGAACGCAGACAAAGCGAAAAATCGAATGTCTCTTACCTTGCTCTGACTGGCGATCAGAACATCTTACTGAATTAATTGGCAGCACCATCGTTAAGATAAGAGTATATGTCCCTCGCTGTTCCACGTTCTTGTGAATTCCCACTGACTAGTGAGCTATGCTGCGCACCATTACAGCGATTACGGCGACGTCCAACCAAAAGAAAGAACTATCGGCAACTGCAGTGTTCGTAGATGTGTCATCAGGATCTTCTTTCTTCACATTTCCTGATTTCGTATCTGCCAAAAAGATGCAAATCTGTTCGTTGATGATGCTACAATTTGATTCCACAAAATTACAAATTTCAACTAGGTAAACTGTCACACGCGAGGAAAATTGCTTCGTTTTCAACGCAGCCATATGAAAACTCCATAAACTTTATCTTATTCTTGGTTTTGCATTTTCTGAGAAATGATTAATAAACTTGACGTAGACTTATTAAACTTGACGTAGAGTTTGGAATCAAAAACATATAATTTTTCGTTGACGCATTAGCAGTACCTCCTCTATTTTAGTAGGGTTACTCTCCTTGATCTGTTTCTTATTGTTGTGAGTTTTTCAGCAGTAAGACGCATAGTTAAAAAAAGCAACGAAATTGTGTGCTTTTCTTTGTTTGGAAAACGGACAGTTCCTCTAAAATAGCATATTTTGCCCAGGTCTTCAAATACCATCATTAATAATATATATTATATGTCAGAAAATAGAAACGCTTTATTGATTTTTCCTATATTTAATATTCAGATTGCCAATTTTGGTTTAGAAATTTGTATTAAACCACTGATCATCAATCACGCAGCAAACGTAAAGCACACTGTTCTCACGGTGGACCACGACTCACCGCCTACTTCGCTGGAAGCGTATTCTGTCGCGCATTCCTCTCACCTCTACTAACTCGGTTTCCTGCGGAGTCTGGCCAGATCCGATAATCAGCGTGAGTTGCTGCCGTTGACGTTCTGGCCCTTCTCCGCTGATTTTCCACGTCATAACGGTTGTTTGACTTCCGTTGATTATTTTAACGGTCCCAGGTATTCGGCTGCATACTTCTTACCTGGACCAAATTGCCGTTCTGATCGCAACCACATCACCGATTTGATAGGTAGGTGCCTTCTTTGCACGCAGGTTATAAATCGTTTGCTTACCCTGAGCCTTTTCAATCGCTGTCCTAGCTTTTGCTCTGATATCGCTTCGCTGTTCATCAAACTGGGTCAGCCTTATCTCCTCCAACAATTCCTACGACGAACATCTCCTTCGTGGCGCATTTGTCCCCAAACAGGCTTCGAAGGGTGACACCTGCTTTTGGTGGACACTTTGCATTTATCCAACGCTGTTATTCGCCACGGTTTGTACCATTTCGTCGTATCATTCACACTAAGCTTCGTGAGCATCGCCAAAATCACTTGATTCACTCACTTCGACCTGTCCGTTCCTCTCGGTATTCCGGTAGTGATCTCCACATGTTCGATGCTTTGACCTTTGCAATAGTTCTTAAAGTCATAGAGGTAAAGCTGCTCCCTTGTCACTGATGATCTTCGTGGGTTACCAAACATTTCACTCTGATTCTTCAATCTTTGTATCACTTCGTGGGCGTTAGTCGTTTAGTTGGGTAAATCCAGGTGTATTTCGTATGTAACGACAACAAGAACAGATACTCAACAGCTTCTATACCATCGGTCCCAGATGGTCCACGTGGTAGGTATCGAAGGCACATCTCCTTTGGGATCGAGCTAGCCCATCAACTTTTCCTCGCTTCCGATTAGCCAAAATGACTTCACACAACATTCGACCAGTTCTTCTTTTTATCATTGAGATTAGAATGTGATAGCTGTTTAACAACTCTTCGCTTTCGTGCCGAATGACCATTTTCATGAGCTCTTCTGATCACCTCGCTTTGCAGTTCGGATGGAACACAATCCTTCGCCCATCAACCAACTTCATCATCAGGTCATTATTTCGAAATAGATCAAAGTTGATTCTTCAACAACTCTGTTATCCCATTAGTTTCTCATCACTTTGTGCATTTTAATCATTTCCACAAGGTCGCTCGACGTCAGCATCACTGGCGCTCGACTCAGCGCATCCCATGCTTCATCGTTCCAGCTCGATGTTCCACGGTGTATATAAATTCTCCAAAGCTGGCCACCTGCCACGCGCGCTCCTATGCTTTGTTTTCAGCGTATGTTAAATGCTGCAATCGGTCACTATTTGAACGAACTCCCACAAGTACACACGAATCTCAACAGTCTCACCACCGCCACACTTCCAAATGGAACCACTGATTCTTCTCCGCACTTGTTGTTGGCTCATACTAATAGGATGCATCTTGCCGTCATCTGATTTCGAAGACTGCACGCAATAACCTTCTTTAGCATCAGTATGTACCTCCGTCAGCATTCGGATCATAAATCTTCAATACAGGATTCGACACTGACACTGTTGCAGTGGAAACTATGACGCTGGCTTCACCGAACTCATCGGGCATCTTTCTTCAGCAAGGATGCAGGCTCGCAAGCATGCATACCCAATGAACTTAGAAAGTAATCTAGAGCTCAAGGAAACGCTGAACTCTTCTTTCATTGGAAGGTTCACGGTAATGTTGCGCTAACCTTTCGTTAGTATATGATAATACCGTCAGCTGATCACATATCCTAGGTAGTCCACTTCATTTTTCAAAACTGAATTTCTCCCATTAAACTGAATTCCATCTCCGGCAGCCACTTTCAAAACTTCTTCTAGTACCGCAGTTTTCTTCTTCGGTTTCGGATGGAATTATCGCATCATCCACGAAACCATCAAGCGATCACTTTTAATCATGTCACGGAAAAACATCGGCCAAACCGACTGAAGCTCGCGACTGTTACATAATCCAAAAGGGTCTTCACAAACTCGTACGCCCCGCATGAGTCACGAAACTAGTGTATTCTGACCTGATTTCTCCACAGGCACATGAAAACGAGTTCTTCAAATCGAGGTAAACACTTTCGCTTTCTTAAGTTTATCCACCTGGTCTTCAATGTTTCTCATCGGAAAACAATCTTTCACACTTTCTGATCAACTGTCGATAATCCACACACACTCATAGATCGTTCTTCTTGGTGCTAGTAAGTGACTCAGATATTCACTGTTGCTCTCTCTATAATACCGCCACTCGACACTTTATCTTCAAATTCTCCTCAATGCAGCACGTAATATCCAGCTAGTGAGCTCCAGACGCTATTCACGAACAGTTTGTTGTCCCTTTAGCAACCGTCGACCGTAAACGAGTTTGCGCGCATCATTCCCGAAATTCTCACGTTTTTCGAAATCGATCCAACCACTCAAACACATTGCGATCGGAACCTTCACCGGAAAACTTTTCGAGAATCACCGATATCATGGAAAGTGAACTGTCATCGGCGCGCGTTTTTCTCGTCGTCACTGAATTCATGTCGTCACGTTTTCTCGAATTGTTCGGTGTGGATTGGAATTTTAGGATCATCAGCATTTATTACTGTTTCTCCCGATCACACTATTTTCCAGAAGTTCGCACTAGAGCCTCTTTATGCACCGGACAAATTCTCCGCACACAGTTCACGTAGTTCATTTTCGTTCGTCGTTAGCTGCTCTTTATTTTCGGACATCGTTTCACGAACTAATGATCATTAATAAACATCTTTCACTTCTCGCAGGGGAAGTTATTCTTTCCCATCTACTTCTTTCTCTCAGAGTGGTGAAATTTCCTTCGTTCACAGCTCCATGGAGATTTCTCTTCTGCACACCACTCGGCAAATCCTCTAGCCGTTAGCTTCACAAATCGTCATTAAGCTGAATCACCAATTGTCCACAACTTTAGAATTCGAACACAGGGAGGCAACTGCAGTTGAGCATGTCAGAAAAATAGAAACGCGTTATTGATTTTTCCATATTTAATGTTCAGATTGCCAATTTTGTGTTTTAGAAATTTAGTATTAAACCACTGATCATCAAATTATCACGCACAAACGTGGCCAACTGCTTCTCACGGTGGACCACGACTCACTGCCTTACTCGGGTTGAAGTCGTATCTGTGTTCATATATATATATATATATATATATATATATATATATATATATATATATATATATATATATATATATATATATATATATATATATATATATATATATATATATATATATATATATATATTATATATATAAAACCACATTTGCTTGAGTAAATAAGGCTTAATAGTTAGAAACAAGCAATTCTAATTATTATTTAATTATTAGTTTTATTTCAGAGGTTTTGAATAAACAAATTGAAAATCTCACAGATGGAAGTTGTCGTTTTAATATCAATATCTATAATCAAAGTCCATAGATGCAAAGTAAGAGTTAAATGTAAATAGTTACGTTTATATAAGTCTCACAGTCTACTCGCAGTTATGTTGAGAAAATACTCATTGCTCGTTTTTTCTAGCAGGATCAATCAGATGCTAATGTACAAACTATTCGAAGGAATAAAACCTGACATCGAGATTCATGCGATACTGACGCAATTCAAAATTTAACGATTTTCACAACAAACATTTAATTATGAGTTGCGCAATCTTAAATAATTTTATTAAATGAATATTTATTCAATACTAGTTGACCGACAGACGTTGTCCTGCATAAGAAAATGCGCTGCATCGGTAGGTAAAATTTCCATACGAATCCTGATTTTAGTTTTTCATGATTTATCTCAACTAACTCGTGATTTTGCATGTGGAAATATCATAATCCTCGAAATGATGACAAAATACTCTCTGAAGGGTATGAAGATAATCCATCCAGCCATTTCTGAGTTATGGATACGAACACAGACCATTTCATTTATTTATAGAGATTTATTGAATATCATAGGATTTTTTACTATTTGATAAAACTAATTATCGGAAAATGTGATGTATTAAGGAATATTGAACAAAATGTTTAGGAAAAATTAGAAAGAAAAAACGTTAGAAGAGACAGAAGGTTGAGAATGACAAGAAGGTCGAAAGGGACAAAGGGTGAAAGGAGGAAAGGTCGAAAAGACTTTTTTTTTTTTTACTTTTTTTCTTCTTACCTCTCCTTCCTTCATTCTTCAACATTCTTATTTTTATCTCTTCAATTTTTCTGCAATTTTTTAACACTTCTTCCTTCTTCTTCTTTTTCATTCTCTTTCCTTCCTTTTTATTCCTTCCTTCTATTCTTCCTCCTTTCTTTCTTTTTCCTCTCTTCCTCCTTTCTCTCTCTTTTTTCCTTTCTTTCTTTTTTCTTTCTATCTTTCTTTTTCCATCTTCCTTCTTGTTCTTCTTTTTTCTTTCAACATCCTTCCTTCTATTTCTACATTTCTCTCTTTTTCTTCTCTTTTCCTTATCCTCATTTTTTTGCTTTTTTTCTTTCTACCTATTCATATTTCTTCTTTTTATCTTTTCTTACTTTCTTCCTTCTCCCTGCTTCCTACTCTCTTTCATTCTTTTCTGCTTCGCCTCCTACTTTGTTCTTCCTTTTCCTTCTTCATTCGTCCTTATTTTTTTCCTCCTTCAATCCGGTTTTCTTATTTTTTCTTCTTTCTTCTTCTTCGTTCTTTTCCATCATCTTTCTTCCTTTTCCTTATTTGTTCTTCCTGCATCATTCTTTTCTTTCTCCTTTTCCATCTTTATTCTTTTTCTTTTCCTGCTTCCTACTTCCTGCTTTTCTCTTTCCTCTCCTTTCGTCCTCTTTCCTCCTCTTTCTCCTATCTGCTTTTTATCATCCATTTCCTTCTTCCTCTCTCATTTCCATCTACTTACATCTTTCTTATTTCTATTCCTTCTTAATTTTTCTTTTCTTCTTCTTCTTCCTTATTCCTTTTCCTATTCGATCTTCCATATTCTCCTACCTTCTTTCTTTTCCTTCTTCCATCTCCTTTTTCTTTTCTTTCTTTTATCCTTTATCTTCTTCCTGCTTTATTTTCCTTCCTTCCTGTGCTTCCTTTCCTTTGTCCTTCTTCTTTATTTCCTTTTCCTTCTTTTTTATCCTTCCTTCTTCTTTTCATTCCTTCTTTTTCCTTTTCTTCTTCCTTCTTTAAATTTTCGTTTTTTCTTTTTTCTTTCTTCGTCTACTCCTACCTTCTTCTTTCTTTTCCTTTTCCTTCTTCCAGCTTCTTCTTTTTTCTTCCTTCCTTCTTTCTTCTTTTTTTTTCTTTCTTCTCCTACATCCTTCTTCCATATTTCTTCTTTTTCCTTCCTTCTCCATAATCATTCTTTTTTCTCCTTTTTCCTTCTTCCTCCATCCTTCTTCTTTTCTCCTTAATTATTTCCATCCATTCTTCCTTCTAACTTCTTCCCTGCTTCCCTTTATTCCAACTTCCTTTATCCATTTATTTTTTCTTCATCCTTTCTCTTTCTTCTTTTGTTCCTTCCTTTCTCTACTCCTTTTCCTTTGTTCTTTCGTCTTCTTTCTTCTTCTTCCTTTTTTCTTCTTCCTTTCCATCCTCTTTGTTCATCTTCCTTATTTAGCTCCCTTCTTCTTTCTTTTTTCTTCACTCTTCCATCGTCCTTCTTCCTTCTTCTCCTTCTTTATTTTACTTGTTCTTCTTCCTTCTTCTTCCTCCTTCCTTCTTTCTTCTTCCTCTTTTTCCTTCTTCTTCTTCTTTTTATTTCTTCCGTCTTCTCCTTCTCCTTTTTCTTCTTCCTTCTTCCTTCTTCTTTCTTCTTTTTTTATTTTCCTTCTTCATCTTTTCTTCCTTTCTTCCTTTTCCGTTTTTCTTTATCTCTCTTCATTCTTTCTTTTTTTTCTTCTTCTTCTTCTTCCTCTGTCTTCTTCTGTTCTATTTTTTATTCTTCTTCTTCCGCTTCTTTTTTTCTTTTTTTGCATCTTTCTTCATGTTTTTAATTCTTCCTTTTTCTTCTTTTTCTTTCAACTTCCTTCTTCCTTTTCCTTTTCCATCTTCTCCTTTTCTTTCTTCCTATTCGTCCTTAGATCTTTCATTCAATCTTCTTATTTTCTTTCTTTTTTCTTTTTCTTTCCTTTCTTTCGTCCTTTTCCTTATTCTTTCCTTCCTTCCTTCTTTCTTTTCCTTTGCCTTTCTTCTTCTTTTTTTCCTTTTCCTTCTTCCTTTTTTTTCTTTCTTCCTTCCTTCTCTGTTTCATTTTCTTAATCCATTATCTTTCCTTCTTTATTTTTCATTTAATTTTTAATTTCTATTTTTCTTTTCTCTTCCTTTTTCCATCGTCCTCTTATTTCTTTTTCTTCCTTCTCTTTATTTCCTTCCTTCCTTCTTTTTTTCTTTTCTTTCTTCTCCTATTTCCTTCTTCCATATTTCTTCTTTTTCCTTTCCTTCTCCATCTTCATTCTTTTCCTTTCTTTCTCTTCTTCTCCCTTCTTACTTCTTTCCTTCTTTTTCTTCCTTTTCTTTCTTCCTTCTTCCCTCTTCCTTCTTCCTTTCTTACATCTTTCCTCTTCCTTTTCACTTCTTTCCTTCTTCCTTCTTTGTTTTCCTTTCATTCTTCTTCCTTCTTCCTTTTCCATCTTCCTTTTATTCTTCTTCTTCTTTCTTCCATCTTCATTTCCTGCCTTATTATTTTTCCTTCTTCTCTTCCATCTTCCTTTGTTTCTTTTAGCTTTTCTTCTTCTTTATCTTTCTTTTCTAATTTTCCTTTCTTTCTTTCTTCTTCAACTTTCTTTTCTCTTTATTTTTTCATTCTCTCTTTTCTTCTTCTAGTACTCACTTTTTCTTTTTTCTTTTCGTTTCTTCTCTTCTTTCTTTCTTTCTTTTTTCTTCTTTCTTTCCATTTTCCTTACTTTCATCTTCCTTTTTCTTCCTTCTTCTTTCTTTTTTCATCCCTTCTTCCATCATCCTTCCTACTTCTTCCTTCTTTCTTTCTTATTTCATCCTTCTTCTTCCTTCCTTTCTCCTTCTTCCTCCTTTTCTTATTTCCTTTTCTTCTTTCTTCTTAATTTTTCTTCACCCTCATTCTTCTTCTTTTTTTCCTCCTTCTTCCATCTTTCATGTAGGCTGTACACAAATTACGTAAGAAGTTTTTCTTGTTTTCAAACCCCTCTTCCCCCATGTAGATTTTTCCATACAAATCTTTATTTATAGTATCAAGAAAATGGTAGACCTGAAGTGCTTACGTAATTAGTGTATCTCTGAATCTTCTCCCTTTCTTTTCTCTAAACCTTTTTTTCTTGTTTCTTCTTCTTTCTTTTCCTTATATTCCTTCCTTTTCTTTTTTCTTTAGTTTCTTCTTTTTCCTTTTCTTCTATTGCCTTCTTCCCTCTTCCCTCTTCCTTCTTCCTTGTTCTTCCTTCTTCCTTCTTCCTTCTTCCTTCTTGTTTTACTTTCTTTTTCTTTCTTCTTCATTCTTCTATCTTCCTTTTCTTCCTTTCTTTCTTCTCCCTTCTTCTCTTCTCCTTCTTTCTTTTTTTTCTTTTTCTATGTCCTTCTCCCCTCTTTCTTATTCCTTTATCTTTTTTTCGCTTCCTTCTTTCATCTTCTTTCTTTCTTCTTTCTTCTGTCTTTGCCTTCTTATTTCTTTCTTTCTCTTTATTTTTCTTCCTGTTGTATACTTGTGCATTATTTAGCTATAGTGTTGCCTCAATTAATTCCATTTGTTAGTTTATATGAGCAGGTAGCTTCACTGCACATGCCTACTATAAAACTATTACAATGCTCTTCCTTACTGACTGTCGACGGTGAGAAGCTAAATTTATTAATAAATTAGAATCCATAGTTTATTTGAAATTAGTCTCGTGTGTTTCATTGTCGTTTTCCCACACTTCACTTCCTTTGTCCTTCCTCCTCTCCTTATTCTTATTACTTTCCTATTTCTTCTTTGTTCTTCCTTTTTCCTCTTCCTTCTTTCTTCATCCTTCTTCCTCTTCCATCTCCCTTTTCTTTCTTCCTTCCTTCTTCTTCTTCTTCTTCCTTTCTTCCTCGGTCTTCGACCTTCGCTCTCCTTTCTTTCCCTTCTTTTTTCATTCTTCTTCCTTCTTCCATCTTCCATCTTCCTTCTTCCTTATCCCTTTTTCCTTCTTCCTTTCTTCCTTTCTTATTTCTTCTTTCTTCTTCATTGTTCTTCCCACCAACCTTCTTTTTCTACCTATCTTTTTTTTTCCTTTTCATGCTCCCTTCCATATTCCTATTTTTTTACTTTGTATTTCGCTCTTTTACCCTGTTTTTCTTCTTTCATATTTCTTTTGCCTTCTTCCTTTTACTTCTTCTGTGCACTTTTTTCCTTCTTCTTTGTTCTCATTCCTCATTATTTCCTTTTCCTTTCTACTTTCTTCTCACATGTTTAATTTTCATTTGCTTCTTCTTTCTTCCATATTCGTTCTTCCTTATCTGTTCTACCATCTTCTTCTACCTTATTCTTTCTTCTTCTTTCTTTCTTCCTTCTTCCTTTTTCTTCTTCCCTTTTTCCTCTTTCTTTTCTTCATTTCTCCATCTTGTTTTACTTTATACATTTTCTTTTCTTTCTATCTCTTCCTGATTTTCTCTTCCTTCTTTTTTGCGTTTTGCACTTTTTAAAAATTTTCCTTTTCGTCCTTTTTTCTCTTTGAACGTTTGTTTTTCGACTTTTTTCATAGATTCGAGACAAATTACGAAATATTAATTAAAACGAGATGAATAAAGGGTTACTGCTCCTGGACTTCATCTTATAGCTCAATATCCCACCCATTATTTCATATTTTTTTCAGCAGTGAGCAGCATTTAGCAAACGACGAGAAATTGCATTTTTGTTTCGCATGAGATGAATATATCAGACAACTCTTTGGTAGGACCTATTCCGTCAGAACGTTCATTTCTGAGTGCATTACAACTGAATTATTTGTTTTAGCAATGATTAGTTTCTGTCGATATTCAGTGATGTACAACAATCAAGTCATTTGGTTGAACGCGGTCGAGTTATTAATGTTACGGACGGAATAGAGGAGCGTCAACCCTCCTATGTTCATAGAGATGGAAACTCCGACAGTTCTCTATTTTGCAATTCCTGATCATATACTCCTCGTTGGATAATCGTACTACTTGTGCTGAAAATATCTTTTTGCAATTTGTGCACAAATTACTATTTCTTAGTCATGTTTTAATGAGTCATTATTTTACTCAACAATCGAGCATACTTTCCTATACTAAACGTATATAGTAACAAGATCTCAGCATTCCAACAAGATATTGTTTATCGAGATCTCAATAAAGTGATGTTTCGGTGCTGAAATCTGGAAAATATTCTGCAAAGAATCAGTATGAACGAAATTCCTGCGGAAGATTAATTGAAAAAAAACACTTGTTATACCGTACTAGATTTCATTTATCCATTGCCTTTATTCGGTCTCAGGGTGTGACTCATTGTCATCACTGATGATTGGTCATTGCCGAGGTTCACGGCTCTATCAACGCTCAACAACGATGACAAAGCAGATTCCTACAGATACACTTTCACTATTCCTTTCATGAGGAGATGCGTGGATTCCTCAGTCTTAGTAGCAATGAATACCGAATTTTTTTCACCTAATCTTGAATTGATCGTGCGGATGTTGCTTACCGTCATTGGTCTTGAATTGAACATCCAAAGCATCTACGTACAGTGAGAATAACTTTCTAATCCCAATCAATTGAGGAGCTGTGAGTTTTGTTGCTTCTCGGCTACACGATTAGAGCTACGAAATGTATAGTCAATGGAGGTATGATAAGCTTAGCGAGTGGTACGCATCTATATCTCAGCCATGTGCATATGAGAAAACTGATCAAGAGGTTACTGCAATTTAACTACTTACATTAAATTAAACTGATCGGCACTTGATAGTATAGGATAATGTATTCATTATGTCATTGCGACAACCTATATTCGACTTCGATGATAAGCTGATACAAACGTGTTTCTGGAGCTGTTTTGAATTTGAAGAACACAAATCAAAATAGTTCACTTCTCCTACTGTTTGCGCTGTATTAGCATCAATCGTTTCGCTCATCCGTATCTGCCGTTATTTCAATCACAAGATCAAAACAATCAAAAACTCTTCACCACCTACCGTTTACCATCCGCTGTCGATCTCTATCAGCACGAAGCAATAGTAGGTTAGTGATGACCGCTTTATTGAGCCACTACTCGCGAAAACGCTACTCCTGTGAGAGAGAATCTTTATAAATAACCCGCGTATACAGCCATGATGGAAAGCCAACTAGTAAATCGTTATCAGTGCTTGCTAAAAAACCGACCATGCATTTGAGAATCATCTCACTTACATTCGACTCGGATTCAGTGGGTCATCGTAATAATCAAGCGAGCGAGAACTCCATCCAGGCGGTCATTGAAATGTTCGGTAAGTGCGTAGTAAGCCTGCACTTGCATCGTCAGGATGGTCATCAAAATAGCGCTGATTCAGTTGAAGATCACAGCCCAGAGAAAGCCCCGAAGCAGTCGACTTGATTCGGATTGCCAAAAGAAAGGAGAAATGTGGTGGTACTACGAGAGCTTGAACTGCCGTACAGTGAAAAGAAATTTTATGGCAAATGCCGAGGAGATACCTCAGGAGCGTCAGGCGCGTTGAGCAAAGGGCGAGACTTTGGTGTCTTTGTCGGAGGATCTAGACGGAAAATGCTGTGAAAGGTGATCATGTACCGTCTGGGGACCGGACGAGTTGGCAAACATCGTGAGGTGAGTTCAGAGCATTGTTTGATATCCACTGCTGTGCGGTATAATACTGATCACAGTTATCGCGTGACCTTGGGACAGGTTCATCTGCAACAATAAACATCCCAGGAAAGTTGAGATGGAAGAAAGCAAAGTTTATGGCAGGTGATAGCTAACTAACATTCTGCAGTGAGACAAATCGGATCGCATTTGCTGGGACATACGTTTTCCGGAATTCGCCAATGCCTACGTAAAAAGGATGCGATCGATCATATACCCGGCAGTTTATGAGTCTACACAGGAATCTATTGGAATTGCTTGCCGATCTCGTGCCTTGGACAATGTGTTGTGGATTATGTGCCCCTGCGAGAGATTCGCATGTGAACTGATTCTTACGGTCATTCGATGGTCGTGGATCCTGGGGAAGAGTGATCCAAAGGGAACGGATTTTCAAGAAATCGTCGTTGCCGACTTAGTGCTCAGGACGTGCCAGAGTATGAGGTCAAATTCCAGTGCTCAAACAGAGAGAGACGATTTATACGAACTTGTTGTGAAAAAGTAATCGATTATTGAACACCGGTTGATAATAAAAGTTTACTTTAGTACAATCAAACGGCATCAGAGTAAAGTCTTCGAAGAAAGGCTATCAATGAGAGTACCTTGAGTGGCTTACTGATGTGTGATCAATGCGCAGTCAATGTAGGACTGGTTTTGTATTACAATAACAAACGAAAGTGAATGCGGTAACTGGCTAGTTGTGCATGATGGAAAAATTATGTTACCATTGGAATACTGAATGATCAGCGTGACTGTGTGATGGTTTTTCTGTGAGATGAGAGAAATCTTTAACATAGGTTAGTTTCTTGGGCATACTGAAAAAATATATTATGATTACTGTGTGATTGATGATGACAACTGATGTGAAAGTTTGTAGTTAAGGTTCGCGATATGAGTGCTCAGCAAACTTGAGCAGGAGAAAATAACTCAATGATTCTTCATTATGATATTGATACCCTACACTCACGGCATACAAAAAACAAGGCAGTCTAACATGTGTCGTCACTACTATCTTCGCACAAGCTGAACCAAGACGATGCTCTACTGTCTCAGCATGCCTACTTTTGTACTCTAACATAAGGCGATAAAATATACCTCACCTTGGAAGTGTCATTTTTCTTACGAGCCTACCTTGTTGTCTGTGTACCGTGCCCTACACTGGTATGAGCTAGAGATGCATAAGAAGTACATAATACCAAATTATACCAAAAATAATATGCAAATTACTTCATGCATAACATTCTCTGATATTACGGTACCAAACGCGGAGCAAATAATTATTTAGGTTTTAAAATACCTGAGCATGTTATGGCTAATTTTTTTTTAAATATTAGTGTTCGGTATTTTACCTCTTATGTACCCATAGTTCAAACTAACTTCTGTTATCGAGAGGGGCTGTGCCAAGAATAACATCAATTTGCTGAAAGTTTTGAATTTAAAATCATTCGAAACGCTCAAAGATCGATTCAGTAATCAAGACTGGCAAATAAAGTTGAATAGCGAACAATTTGACTTCATCTACGAACATTTTTCCACATACGTCTTTCAAAAATAACTGATGGGCGAGCTCCCAAAACGCACCTAATGTGCATAACCTTTTAATTTCTAAAACTGCATCAAATAATTGTTACCATTAAGTTACATATTAAGTTACATACACACCATTCATACGCGATCCATGAATAAACTGGTGGCGATTTTTACGTGGAGGACTCGTTAATTCCAAAATTCCAAAATTTCAAATTCCGTAAATTCCAAAATCCGCGTAAAAAACGACCCCAGTAGGTTCAGGGCAGCTAAGTAAATAAATCGCTGTCTCCAAGAGCGTTACAGAACACTAACTAGATTACTTTTGTTGTCAGCCACCCACATCCTACCACCTTTGTGTCTCATGGTTTATTCACATTCTTTCGCCAAAGTTGTAGACGTTGTTTATTTGTTTATTAACCCAACTTTGGTCTTATTGGGCTTACTAATTCTAATTCTATTGTTGGTTATGTGTTGTTAGAATTTCATTTTCTTTGATCAAGTTAAATCTATTAGATCGCCAAGTTCTATCAGTTTCACAATTTTAGCAACATTCCGAACTAGCTTTGCCAATACATTGACTTAATTGTAATGTAATCTTTAACCACAGTGTGGCGATGCGGGTCTATTCTATAAATTTTGTCTCTGGGGGGCTACGCCACTGACTGAGTCAGACTTCAAATTTTTCACCATACAGCAACATTTCGCTACCACCACCACTAATGAACCCACGTTGATTGCCAGCGACCATGTACTTCGTTTTGCTGGTATTGATCGTGAGTCCAATCCTCGCTGTCTCCCTCTTAACCCTTATGTGAGTGACGATTTTTCCCACCGTAGATGGGTGACGGGGTACCCGGGTACCCAACCGCATTACAATGTTTTTTTTTTTCTTTTTTTTTCTTCCTTGTCCAGGAAATGCGGGGATAGGGACCACCTCCAGCAGCAAACGAGGGAGGCAGGACTACATCCCTGACCCGCTAAACCGTTTCCATTGCCGCCAAGCCCATCGTCCCTTCGGTACAACCAGAAAGCAATGCTTCAAAGGGGGGCCAGTGCACAACGCACTCTCGAGGTTAGCTGCGTGTCCTTGTAGCATCGAACATCGTGACCCGCTTTTTTAGAAGAACACCATGGTATCGTGCCAGCGCGTTGCCGATTTTCCAGGTGGCCTTACCACGCCCTATGTCCTCGGAAGGTGGGAAGGGTGGACTTCGCGCCTGCTCCCCTCTGCACGACTGGTATCAAGAATACTGATTCCGCGTGCACCCCAAATTGACCTCTTCTCGATAGGGTCTATATGCCAACACACAGAGGGACTTGCCGACGCGGTGCCTACGCCTGCCCCAGCCTTGACGAGGACCCCTTTCCGTCATCGGGCTCGGAACCCGCCCGGTTGACCGACGCCGCGAAACGATTTGGGCGATAGCCGATAAAACGGTGTTCCAGCCAACTTCATCTTTACACATCCTCCGAACTAGGTTGTCCGGGGTAGTGTCCAGACCACATGTGGCAAGCATGTGGTCACGCATTGCGCGAAAACGTGAGCACACGAACAACACGTGTTCCGCCGTTTCCTCTAAACCTGCGCACACCAAACACTCGGGCGAGGCCGAGCAAGCCAGCTGCGTTGCCTGCACTGTGATTTTGCAGCACGCTTAAACGCCGGGCACTTCGAACCCCCCCCCAGAGGGTGCTTGCTGTTCACAGCTTTGCTGGAACAAATCAAACAATTGGGAAGGTTCGTGCAGCATTATGCCGTATGTCCCTCTAATCCGCAACGTCGGCAAATAATGCTTCTGTCAGGGCCTTTGCAGTCCCATTGCTTGTGCCCCGGTTCCAGGCACTTGAAGCAAACTTTGGGTTGCTCGTATATGCCCACGGGGTATACCGACCATCCCACCTTGACGCTCCCTAACTTGACTACCTTGGAGGCGTCCGCTGAAGATAGCCGAACCAATGCTACCTGCGTCCCTACCGAACCTTTCCGTAGCCGAACGGTTGCGGTGGGTATCTCCACTTAACACTATCGCCGCAATGCAGTGACGAGCTCTTCGTTCGGCTACGGCCTTTAACCCTTAGATTCACCTCCGTCGTGAGTGCCCTCACCTTGACCGTCTCGCCTAGGACTTCCTCCGCCAACTTCTTGTAGGCGGCGCCCTTTTGCGAGACGCCCCGCTTCAGCTCGAGGATCATCTCGTCCATCCGGGTACGTCTTATTCGACGTACGTCGGCGCCGAGTTCACCGAGCTTGACATCTCTCCTGATCGCCTTCAAGACGTCCGACTACTTAGCCTCGTCCGTCGTGATGACTAGGGCATCGCCCCTAGAGCGATTGGCGCCTACCCTAGACTTCTTGCTACCCTCATTCGCCTGGGCCTTCTTTTCGGCCCTTGACGTCTTCGGTTTCCTCTTGTTCTTGACCAGGGTCCAGGAGGCGTCATCCTCCTATGTTTCCCTGTCCTGGAGCGGCTGAGAGCTCTCAGCCTGCCGTAACCCCTTACCACCGTCTTTCCTGGGTGGTCGGACCTTTCCAGGTCTTTCCTCCCCCGGTTTTGGAGGTACCTGGCCAGGGTTCAGCTTTCCAGCCCCACTACCCTTGTTCGGGGTAGTAAACCTCCGCGTTCTGGAGCGGCCCACATGGAGCTCATCCCCTGGAGACTGTCTTCCCCGTTTTTGTGTCTTCTCCGTTGGAGCAGTCACCCCCGACGTGCCCGCGAATACTTGAGCCTCAGTCTGGGTAGATTTTGGCATCACCGTCTTCGCTGGCACGCCCTCGGTCGATTCATCCTTGCCCGAGTTCGCGAATCTTTGGGCCTCAGTCTGGGATTCACGGATTTCACGGGTTCGCACTTGGCCGTCCCGACCGCCGTTTCCAGCTTGGCGTCCACCATCGACTTTCGAAGTTTCAGCAAGCTCCTCTTGAGTTCCTTACTGATATTATGCTTCGATGATGCAAAGTCGATGATGGCGTCCAGCTGTTCCGTCGCCACCTCGAAGGCCGAAAGCCCATCGCGTTTGCGGTTCATCGCCTCCACAAGCCATGGGCCGTCAATAACCTCTACCGGCGTTTTTTTAGCCGAGAGGAAGATTAAGTGACCCACGCTGGCGCTGCGCACTGAGCTGCCGACTATTGCCTCTGGCCTCCTACGCGGAGACTGGAACAACCCACCTCTAGCGAAGGGGTTGTCGCCTACACTACTACCACTAGTTAAAGAATTGCCTTGGTTTTCCATTTTGGTCCCACGAGTTGCTCGGGAAAAGAGGTCCACCACGCCAGAGCCCAGCATGACGCGGTAACCCAGGTACCCCACAGGCTCCGTTAAAGGCCTAGCTTATTATTTCATCCCCCTGGCCATGCATCCCCTCGGCACGGGTCGCTTGACGCCTTGGGATTACGGGTTAGGGACGATGGTCCCGGTCTAACTCGCAGTGGCCATGGGGAGGGGTCGTCAAGCCCTTGGACAAAGTCCCTGCTGCCCCCAATGTGCATTTATGTGTCTGTGGGTGTATGTATGTTTTTTTTTCTTCCTTTGCAATGGAGGGGGAATCTGCTCAACAGACATTCTGGGTTTAACAGGAAGTGCGGGGTTAGGGATCACCGAGGGAGGCAGGACTACATCCCCGACCCGCTAAACCGTTTCTATTGCCGCCAAGCCCAAGTGGGTGTATGTATGTGTGTATGTTGGTGTGTATCGCTGTGTCTATGTATGCGGATAGGGTAACCAACTTGATTTGGACCCCTACACATTTTGGACCCTCCTGGCGACAATTTTCTGATTTCTGAACTAAAAACCATGCCGCTGCTAGTTCCCCCATTAGCTTCCGGAAATAAATATTGTTCAGCATCTGATTCACTGGTTTCATGCACGAAAAAGCAATATTTAGATAAAATTTCGAGAAAATTCATTTGTTCAAGTAGGCAAGCGTTACAATGCGTCACGCTTAAAAATATACATCACTGAAAATCTCAGAACGTACACAATAAGCTTTTTGTCGAAATTGTGAATTTAAAACGCAGGAATCTTCTCATTGATGCAGGCCAATCGAAAGATAAGACTTGGCTTCGGCTTAATTGACCAGGGTAAATTTGAAATTCGACTTTGAAGAGACTAAATTGGGGGTGTCCAAAATGTGTGTCCAAAATATGTTGCACTGTCCAAAACGAAGAATATTTTCATTTCAGAAAATGGCAAATTTCACTGATTTATCAATAACTGAAGTTCATTTCGAATTTCTATTTCATAAATAAGACTTTCATCTTTGAAATAGTGTTATTTCCGCCCATATCTAATCTGTATTTCAATAGATATGAGCATATATTGGGATGCACTTCCTCTAGGGGTCCAAAATAGGACAGTTACCCTATGTGCCGAACCTTGAGCATAGAATCGATGCTTTGACCCCCATACGGACTGTTCTATCCACAGCATACGGACCATTATTGCGTCCACTGGGTGGTCCCCTGGAAGATTCGGAACATCCGTAAAAATTATCAATTCGTAAATTCGCTAAATGATTTTTCTTGAAGATTTTCTTATCAATAGATTCGGAAACTTTTCACCAATCCGCTAATTGTTTTAAAACTATTGATTATCAACGTCAAACTATTAAAAATTTTAGTTCCTTCACGTCTGGTAAAAATTTCTGAACTAATTCCGTTCATGCATCCCCAACATGGACATCAGATTGCTGTAACGTACGCACCTTTTGGCCCACCGCTTCATTTTCCCTGTGCATAAAAAGAGTCGTGTCTTACGCGCGCGCGTCATTTTCGTTCGAGATTTCACGGCGAGCGAACCGCTCCGCTGGAACGTGGACCATCTGGTAGCGGCTCGGTGGTGTTGGCGTTCGGTGGTGTGTGTATGTGTGATGGTCGTGGCAGAAGCAGCAGCGCGTCATATGCAGTTAAGATTTAACGGAGCGTGAACCGTCCAGCGTCCGTAGCAATGAATCATCGGACAACGGTCGTGGTACAATTAAAAACATTCGGTCGTTTGTTAGAACCACCATTATATACAGAAGAGAATTAGTTTTACCGAAAATGCCCAGCAAAGTGAAAATTCATCCATCGGAAGTGGCTGCTGGAGAAAACTTGTCGTCAGTAGAAACATCACTCAAGTCACTCGCATGCTGTTAAGTAATGGCAAAGACGCACAATTTAAAAAATCTGTCCTTTGTCAGGGTTTCATTTGCCGTGTTTGAAATTGATGCTTGAATTTGCGAAAAGAAGTCTCTTTATACTGCTGAATGGTTACAGACGATTGCGAGGCAATTTTTTGCAGCAATCACCGCCGACGGACAGCTATGATGCGGCTGGAACTGCTACCCGCGCCATAATTGCCGCTTTTAATTTGTAGAGAGAGATAATTCGTCTCAAATCAACTATCTTCCGATCAAAATAGGGATCATGAAAGGACGTGATATACGGGTCTTGAAGCGCCGCTGACAGCAACCAAATGATTACCCGAATCTGAAGAAAAAACCCAGATTAATCCACCTAGCGGCGATGATGCCTTTCTCGTGCATCGTAAAATGTACTGAAAAAATCACATAGGAAAGGTCAAAAAATCGCATATTTTCTAACATTTTGCATGTTTTTGCATCAATTACTATGCATTGCCACCATTCTTGAAATTTTTTTCTATTTTGAACTTTTTTTCCAAAAGGACCCTTTGGAAAAAACAATGATTTTTCAATAATTCCGAAATGCAAAGTCCGATCGGGCCAATTTTCAATAGCAAACAATGGGACCGCATTCCACGTCGAATGCAACTTGTTGCGAGTAAATCGGGTAATGCTAAGTTCCAAAAAGTGTGTCTAAAAATTTTGTACACATACACACATACACACACACACACATACATACATACACACAAACAGACATCACCTCAATTCGTCGAGCTGAGTCAATTGGTATATAACACTATGGGTCTCCGAGCCTTCTATCAAAAGTTTGGTTTTGGAGTGAAATTATAGCCTTTACGTATACTTAGTATACGAGAAAGGCAAAAATCATTTTCTACTGCTAAATGGCTGCAGCAGCTACCACGGCTAATACATTTTCCATCTTTGATGTCGTTGGGATAGCCAACGATGAAATCAGAGCCATTTAATTTTATTTCACTTTAAAGAAAGAATCGATTTTCGCTTCTTTAAACCTTGTTGAGAATTCACAACATTGCGAGAAATTTTCACTTTCAATCATCAAGTGATTCGCGTTCGGAAAAGCAGCTTTCTTATATCCAATAAAGTAGATTCATCAGAAAATGTTTGTTTTATTTGCAGTTCTGCGTCTCTATAATTAATATCAGCAATCGAGTTTAACTTTCTACCGTTGAATGGCTATAGACGCTTCTTCTTCTCCTTCCTGTTGGCATTACATCATCACACTGGGACAGAGCCGCCACGCAACTTAGTGTTCATTAAGCACTTCCACAGTTATTAACTGCGAGGTTTCTAAGCCAGGTTACCATTTTTGCATTCGTGTATCATAAGGCTAACACGATGATACTTTTATGCCCAGTAAAGTCGAGACAATTTCCAATCTGAAAATTTCCTAGACCGGCACCGGGAATCGAACCCAGCCACCCTCAGCATGGTCTTGCTTTGTAGCCGCGCGTCTTACCGCACGGCTAAGGAGGGCCCCAGGAGGGCTATAGACGCTACCGCGGTGAATAAATTGTCTGCAGCAACCACTGCCGACGGCCATCACTGATGCTGTTGGAATCGATAACAACGCAATCGTTGCCATTTGAGTGTATGTCTCTTTGAAGAAAATACAGTTAAAACCAATTCTTCCGTTTCAAATGGGGGTTCTGAGAAGAACTGATTTATGCTTCTTGAGACCTTGTTGAGCATTTACAACTACTAACAGCAAACAACCGATTGTCCTAATCTTGCGAGAATAATTTACTTTTTATATCCGATTTTTCTTAATCCACTTTTATATAAATCAGCAAGTTCAATATTGAGAGAAGTTTTAATTACATTACTAAGCACATTCTCATGGTGACTGTCAAAAATTGGATGGCGTCGTACTTGACTTCTGTGCCGGCCGTCGGCAGGTAGATGCAACAGAAAATTATAGACAAGGATGCGCCTTTCCAAATATTGAACACAATCTAGCAACAAAATTTCACTTTTCAATGCAACTCTCTGTTCCTGTAAATAATATTCGTCACATATCCAGTGTCTTTCATTTAAAATATTGATCCAAGAAATCTCGAACAAAAGGGCTCACGCGGGGGGAAGCTGCTTTCTTGTTTTCAATATGGTGAGATCGATGCCCAGCCCAGTTAATATTTGTGGGTGCAAGTTTAATGTGCACTCATTACGAATAACAAAGGGGCGGAGCTAATGAGCTTATTTCATTAGATACACGAAAGTAGCTTCCAGCGCGCGCGAGCCACTTTGCTCGAGATTTCGCAGAGAGCGGTCCAACGCGGTTCCAGCATCGCAACCAGTTTGTTCGAGATTCTTTGAAGAGCGGTCCCAGCATCGACATCAGGTGGTGTTCACTCGCGTAATTGGAGGATGCTGCAGATCCGGTTTGATGTAAATAAGCGTGTGGCCGTCGTCAGCAACATCATCAATATTTCTAAATTCATCCAACAATGATGGCCGTCGGCCATTTGGTTGGTTGCTGGAGAAATCTCGTCGTCGGTGGGAGCAGTACTGATAGTGAATGGCGCACTTAATCGGTCCCTTTTCAGGACCATCATTGTTCAAAGTAGAAGGTTTTGTTTGCTGTATTGGAAATTGTCGCAAAAGTAAAATTTTCTCGCAATGTTCTTACTTTCGTTTTGCTGCTGTTAGTGACAGGGAATTTTGCCAGTGGCGACCGTTGACGAGTAGTTGCTGCATACTTTTTTTCACTAAGATGCAATCTGTGGCAAGTAAGCGATAAATCATTGAGTGGCTGTCGTCGGTGACAGCAGAATTGTGTAAGTGCAATGTTCTCTTCCATTTTTCATTCGCTGCCGACGAATCTGCTCTACTAAGATTTTAAAACAAATTCTTTTGAACGCTGCCGATGCTGATGACAGTTGCACGATGATTTCCATCAAAACTGCAAACGCACGCGGGAGAGTAGGTTTTTAAATTGACTTGAGACGACGTCTTCGCCGGTAGCAGTCCAAGTAACATCTTTGAAGGTGTTTGAAGAAAATGCTGAGAACAGATTACGATAATTTTTGGTTTAAATTCGCGATTGTATCATGTATACAACCTAATATTAATATGATATTACGATTCTCATTTATTTATTTATTTATTTCGTCAAGCATTGTAGACTACAAACACATTGTTTCACTTAAACACTATCTGTTTTAATCACTAGACAACTATTATGCAATACTATTCATTGTTTTCCTCACTAGCGTGTTAGACATTGATATGTCGATGACCTCACAATATTTATTATATATCTTCATCATAGAGTTGATCGGTCCATTTTTAGCATAGGATGTGCGTTGCAGATTTAGTTGAAATAAGTCACGATTTCTCAAGGTACGCGTAGGTGCATAAAAGTTCAAGCCTGACAGAAGGCTTTCTGCTTTTATCTGATGTGAGATTAAACCATAAACGAATGTTACACAACCAACTTCTCTTCTTTTCTTAAGTGTTTCGATATTAATTAGTAGGCACCGAGATTCATATGACGGAAGCGGTAGGGTTGACCAACCTAACTTTCTAAGAGCAAAAAGCAAAAACTGTTTTTGTACTGATTCGATTCGATTTGAGTGGACTTCTTGATAGGGTGACCAGACAATGCTACAGTATTCTAATATTGATCTGACGTAGGACACATAGAGTGTTTTATCGTGTAAGGGTCATTGAAATGATAACTGAAACGTTTAATGAATCCAAGCATGTTATGTGCTTTATGAATAATGACGTTTTAATGTTCTACAAATGTCAACTTGAGTCTAATAATAACCCTAAGTCTCTCACTTTTGTGCATCGTATAATTCGTTCCTGGCCTAGCTTACAGGTAATGTTTTTGTAATATCTGCTTTCTAGTAAATGAAATTATGCTACATTTTTCACGTTTATATCGAGAAGGTTTTTTGAGCACCAGTTATAAAAAGATTGCACTAAGAGGTTTTACGTAGTTTACGTCGAGCGGTCGTGTCTTGTACACAACCCTTCTGATTTTTGACGTAAACTACGTCTAAGGGAAGAACTCAGATACAGGGTGTAAAACCGAAATTTCCAAATTCGAGACCGTCACGAAATTAGGATAGATTTCAAACGCTAATAGCGTCTTTATCTTTCGATGGATTTTCGACATTTGCTTATCAATCGATTCAGAAACTCTCCAGCAATTTGCCAATTCTATTGATACTATTGATTATCAACGTTAAACTATTGAAAATGTTGTTTCTTTCCAAACCGGGTGAAAAATTCAATTCCGTTCATAAATCCCCAACACGGACATCAGATTGCAGTAAGGTACGTGCCTTTTGATCCACTGCTTCGTTTTCCCTGTGCAATAAAAGCCCCGTGTTTCGCGTGCGCGCGTCATTTTCATTCTGGATGTCACGGCGAGCGGACCAGGGCGTTTAGAAGCGGTCCCAGTGACAACGGCTGTCTCAGCGGTGGTGGTACGGATGAAATTTTTTCGGTCGGTGGTGGTGGCGGTCGTGGAAGCAGCAGCGCATCATTTACATCCGTGTCCCATCTTCGGCGGATCTGGCGATCGACGGCGTTCGTTGAGCCGAATCATCGGATGGCGGTCGCGCAGCCCAGTGGCTGCTAATAAGGTACATAAGTGGCAATTAATCAGTTCTTTTCAGGACCATCATTATATTTGGGAGGAAGGTTAAGTTGAAATAATTTTCCTAAAATGCAACCGTTAGGAACTGGAAAATTCTTCGGTGAAATTTTCTAGCGTAATTCGGAGTTGTATGATTTTAGTGATTGAGAATGTTGATATTAGACGAACTTTCTTCATAGAACAAAGCATAATTGTTTGGCATCGGTAGAGGAATCATAGCATTGAAGTGCCGAGCATAGGCTGTCATCGGAAGATTGCTACAGCAATTTATTCACTAATGTGGCGTTTGCAACGATTTGGATGTTGTGGCACAATATGAAATTTTCCCGCGAGACTAATTTTGTATTTTTCCATTTGATTGAAAAAGAAATCGGTTCCGAGATGAACTTTATTCAAAGCGCAACGCTAACGTCGGTAGTTGAATCCCAAGCAAGTATCGGAAGGAGACCATGCAAACAATTGATTCGCATTATGACTGAAAAAAATTATATAGCGTCAGTATTGATGTTTGCTACAGATTTTTTGACGTAAACTTCGTCTAAGGGGAAGACTCAGATACAGGGTTTAAAACGGAAATATCCAAATTCGAGACTGTCACAAAAATTAGGATAGATTTCAAACGCTAATAACGTCTTTATCTTATTTTCGACATTTGCTTATCAATTGATTCGGAAAACCTTCTGCAATTTGCCAATTCTATTGATACTATTGATTATCATTAATGCTTAATTTTTTTTCTACAACAAATATGATTTTTAAAAAGTATCACCGGCGCGTGCTTACTCACAATCTACATGCTGATACATTAACAGTTACATCAAACAACTGAAAACTGAAATACGCCACTCCAAAATAACGAGGTGACAATATTAGAAAGAGACAAAAGATAGGACAAATAACACGGTGTGTAGTGCCTCCCCGAGTTACCTTAAGGGAAGATCCTTTAATTACGTAACGCAAAAATTGGGCATTTTCAACCCCCCCTCCCCCCTATGTCACACTTTTTGTATGAAGCATCTAAAAATTATGTATGGGTCGTCACACTTTGCCCAACCTCCCCTCCCCCTTCTAAGCGTTACGTAATTTGTGGACGCTCCCAAGAGCCAATTTAGTACTTCGTTAGTACTTCATATCAAATATCATATCATATCATAGCATATCAAAGAATATTGTGGCCAAATTTCATAAAATTTGGTCAACAACCCCAACCACCCCCCCCCCCCAAAAAAATAGAACAAAACCTGCCAAAGCCGTCATTCCTCCTACATCATACAAGAAAATTTAAACTGAGCGCTGCTAATGTTAATGACGACGACCGCGCGACCCACACCATCGCCGGGACTAAAAATTTCCGGTAGGGGTAGGAGCTCCGCCGATGCCGGAGGGTGTACCAGGGTCTACTCTCCGCGACATCTCGAACGAAATGGCTCGCGCGCGCGGAAGAGCTGCTTTCTTGTAATCAATAAAGTTGAATCTTTAGCCACGCCCCTTTGGGGGGTGTGTGACGGTTACACAATATTTGCAGTCATACCGGACAACAAAGAGGCGGGACTAATGAGCCATCTTTATTGATTATAAGAAAATTGCTCTCCCGCGCGCGTGCCCATTACTGATTCAAAGAGACAGCGCTTTACAATACGGACGTGTTTTTTGTTCGCGCATTTTGATTGAGGCAAGATTGAGGCGAGGCGAACTTTTTTCAAAGTGCAAATTATCCGCTTGGAGACGCCATAAAGTTGCCTGGCGTCCGTAGCAGAATCACGAGCGCGCGTCGGAGGGAGATGCTACAAATATGTATTCGCATGGATGGCTCAGTGGCAGTCAAGTTTAATTCTTTCAAGATTCTTATTTGGTTTTGTTATTCCAGCCTATGGCGTGGGTCGTGTGGTCGTTAGTGATTCGAAATATGCATTATTGGGAATTAATTGATTCTTC
Organism: Armigeres subalbatus; assembly: GCF_024139115.2. Lineage (NCBI taxonomy): Eukaryota > Metazoa > Arthropoda > Insecta > Diptera > Culicidae > Armigeres > Armigeres subalbatus. The sequence continues at coordinate 114,991,730 of NC_085139.1, read as the reverse complement.
TCATGGACACCATTTTAAACATAGGAAGATTGAGGCAAGACGAATTTGTTCAAAGTACGACGTCGTAGCAGAATTACGTTGCCGTTCGTAGCAGAATAACGAGCACGTATTGTAGAGAGCTGCTGCAAATATGTATTCTTGCACTGGCACTAGATTCTTCATTTCACGAAACTGTTTTACGTAGTTTACGTCGAGCAGTCGTGTCTTGTACACAACCCTTCTATTTTTTTAATTTAACATATATATTGAATGAGCCAGTTTTAAATTTTTTGATCGTAGCTTGTAAATTAAATTTTTGGTGTCTTGTTGAAGTTCATTCCGCAAAGTGTCTCCCGAACAAATATGTATCTATGGGAAAATGAAATTTGGCTAAACTTTTTAGGAAATATTCGAAAAATTCTGGTATTATGTATTAAAATCTATTTTTTTGTTTACTTCCCGGGGATTAGTGTGGTGAATTGCGCATAGCTGCACCAAAGCGGGAAATTGACTGGTGCAATGTTAGAATGAGGACGCTGTCTTTATTCTAGATCCTAGGGTCTGGACTTGCGGAAGCCCTTGGATAACATAAAGTATGTCGGATAACCATTTTAACCTCAAAATGAATTCAACGTTTCAAAATTACTCTGTGGTGAAGTTTTGAACGCAATCTCAGGTTTTGTCCGGGATTTGTATGAGGGCCCGCCACTGTGCGCCGCCGCATGCGCATCTCCTCGATGGCTCCAAGTCAGCGAGTGTTTGATTTACCCCGGAGCTGACGACCTCTTCCAGGTTCTCTGCTATAAACATGACTTTTGCTGGCGGCTCTTCCGGCATACGCACTAGATATCCAGCCCACTGTAATTTTCCGTATTTTATCAGCCTGCCGATGTCAGCATTTTTGTACACTTGCAACCAGGGACGGGAACGGTTGACATTTCTTTTTATCATTCAATCTGCCACGAAGTAAAAGAAAAACAAAAACACGGCAGCCGCAGCAGCCACGAGCAAGCAGACGACAGTCAGCACATGATTTTATTATTTTCTCTCCCCACAATTAATGTTTCTGTACGTTCATTTCACGACGTATGACCGTTTTTGGTGATAAATGATTATTTCTTTACTCCTTGCTCATTTTAGAGACTAGAACTAATGAATTAGTACCAACGACTAGCATTCTTTTGAGGCTTTGCGCCACAGGAAATTAAACTCGATTCTGTTCTGTTTGCGCTGCGCACGAACCGAAACAAGAAATCTGCTGACTGCACCGACGGCTCGACTCTCACGCAGCAGCAGGCAGGAACATACAAACAGTTTGCATCATCGGTAAAAAAAAATGTTACAATGAGGCGTACAATTTTTTTGAAAAACTGTTTCGGTTTGTGCGGTGCGTGAAATTTGACCGGATAAAATGTAAACATTCGCATAATCACAGTGTTTTACTGTACATTTCCCAACACTGCTTGCAACAACTCGTGATCCATGTGTCTGCGCCATCCACCGTTTTCAACCACACTTTCACCTTTTTCCACCAGGTATTCTGAAGCTTGATTTGGATCCATCTAGCGTCTCACGAATCAGCCTAATAAGTTTTGCCGGAAAACCTTGTTCCAACATTATATGTTTCACGTTTCACTGGAGTCGTATGCTGAAATAACTTTTGACGACTGTGGAAAACTTAATCGTTTTCGGTCGTTGCAGGCTTGTAAAGCATTAAAAACAACTTTACTTCTGCATCCAACTTTTTCGGTAATTTATATTACCTTTCTCAAGGTAAACAATCTTCAAATCCGAATAGCGTATCTAACGAACTTCCTTGAACGGCTTCAATTCTGGAAATCCAAGTTGGTTGGAAAGGGCACCATATGATCGTGCCCGACTCCAGTATAGTACGCACAAGACAACAGTACAGAGATCTGTGGCATAGAGGGTCTCGAAACTCATCGGCAATCTTGAAGATAAAGCCTAGTTGTCGATTAGCTGTGGCGATTATATCCATGTAGTGGATTCTAAACGTAAGACCGCTATTCAAAAGCATACCAAGAGCGAGACTATGGTGCAAGAGAACATAGTTGAATAGAATTGGTTGAAAAGTTGATCACATCACATGGTATACAGGTATTTGCACCCTCTACTTGTGCAGCGGTGGCGGCTAAATTATTGAAAACGTGTTTGAAGTGCTGAGGCACATTTCCTTCTCTCGTTAATCGTTGTTTCATTTCCCAGAAACATAGAGGTCGGCAGCCCATATTACTTCCGTTTGGTATTGACAAACGACCAAGAGCTTTTCGGGTTTGTACGAAGATTCATTTCTATGCGTTTCACGTATCGATTGTAAAGGAAGCGGTTGTGCGTACGGTAGCGTTGGCTAATGCGGTTGAACAGTTGTTTGTAGTACGGAGATCGGGAGCTGCTGTATTTTCGGAGGGCCGCAGAGCACTGCCGCTTTGACGCACGGATTTGTCGCAGGTCCGTTGTTGAACATCCTTCTCGGTTGATTCGTCGACAAAGGTCTCCGCAAATTAACGCAGTCTGCTAAACAGAATTTGAAGGATTACTAATTTTAGGCAGTATTGAGTCTGTGCCTTTTGTTGTAGATAAGACATAAGGCCATCAAGCCAACCAGAATGTTTGAACGATGAGGTGAGGATCAACTATGCATGTGCAGACTTGGTCACGAAATATTAATTGTAGAGAATTTTCCAGCAGATTAAATGAAACGTGAAAGCCGATAAGTGAACAGACTTTAACATGAAATATGTTACGTATTATGTGTACTACAGATCGTACTGTTTATGTTTATTATGTAATGCACATTTTTAAGTTTGATTGTTATTGCTTAGAAATGACAAGTGTAAATGTTTGATGTCAACTATATTAAGTAGTTCAATGAGATCAATAATGATCAGTTGAAGTATTATCAATAAACAAGATAAACAAGGCTTCCCTCTGCATCCGAGAGTACTTTTTTGTCGTACCACTGTGGCTGTTCAATTGACCGCCTCGTAAACTTGTTGCCACTTTTGCGAATCTTAGATACCACCAGATAGTGGTCAGAGTCATTAAGCTGCGAAGCGGCAATATCCCAGTGGGACATGTAATGCCAATGAGATGAATATACCATCCAGAAAGCTTTCTTAACTATTTATATTGGGAACGACCAGGGTAGATAACAAAAAATCCCTCTGTTTTGGCTTCTCTGGCCATAGAATTTATAAAGCGGAGTGATTCTACTACATCCGACGTTTAGACCCTATAACCTCCCTGAAGAAGGCCCAAACCAAGGGTCAAAACGTCTTGCATCCGACGTAGAATCACTCCGCTTTATGAATTCTATGACCAGAAAAGCCAAAACAGAGGGACTTTTAGCTTTTTTAACTTCTGCTAGGCTAAGGAGGGCCCTTAACCATTGAAATCAATTCTTCACGTTTCAAGTGCAAGTTTTTCATGCGTACCATCAATTACAATAGTCATTCGATCAAAACAACTCAATCGACTCATAACGCGTTCATGATGTTTCTCTGCACTGATGCAGAACATTTTTCTGCTCCGCTTACTCATGGCAACAATTTAACATCGGATCGCAAAAAACAGTTCCATTTTTTTCAGCCACTGATCATCCAACCTTCCTTCCTACTCAAAATTGCATGATGCCTAATAGGTGTGAATCCCTTCCACAAAGCGTCACGCAACGCTTCAGCTTCACCTGATAAATCATCAACAGAAAAAAAAATCAGAATCAATTAAGCCTCCCCTTCGATTCAAGCTGACTCATAATAGAAAGTATATTTTTACACAGAAATAAAGAGAATTAACAAAAATAAACATCATCATCTATGGCACATGGCTTCTTCCTTCCCTTCTGGTGGAAGATCGACGCTCAATCTCTCTCGTACAGCACCGGAAAGGGCTGATCGGTCGGCGGCTGAAGCCAATTCTCGCTGGAGTAGGTCGAGTTTTCCGTTTCGATCACGTGGAAGGTGTACGCATGCCGGCTACGGTCCGATCGGTTCGCGTCGCTTCGATGCACCACCTGACTGTGGATGAGGACCAGCGAGCCTGCTCTTACCGGGGTTGCGCAGAAGTTGGACCGCGGATAGAGGGGGTCAGGGCGGTCATAAACAAGAAGCTCTGGAGATGACTTGTCCGGGTTGCGGAGGTATCTAAATTTGAGATGAAATGTGTTTAGATTGCGAAAGGAAAGAAAACGCGTTGAAAATACCTTCGATGCACTCCACTTTTGTGCGATCCCTTGATGAAATGCAGGCAACCGTTCTGTAGCGTGGCATCTTCCAGTGGAATCCAAAAACCGATCGTTGAGCTGGGCTCCGTGTAGAGGTAGGTGGCATCTTGATGCGGTTTGACTTCTCCTCCGACACCTGGATTTTTGAAAATGTACATACTTTGTGCACAGGCTGGCTTTTGGAATCCGAGCTGCCAGCACACTTCCTTCACGCGGTTGGAGAATGTGATTTTGTTGAAAACGGCATGATCCGTGTGCAGAGCATGTCCAACTTTATTCAGAGCCACCGAAGGATCAACCAATAGTTCGCCATTTTCTGCTACAGCACCTTCCTCGAAAAAATACCGAACCTTATCACCACTTTCTATGAAATACTGATCCCGGCTTTGAGTTTTGCTGGAATTGATGGTGCTAAAAACTTTTCGTTCCTCTTTCGGGGCATCCTTGTGAAGATTTTTCCCTGCTTCCAGTACCTCACTAACCTCGTCGGGAGTCAGGAAGTCGTCAATTACGGTGTAACCGTTTTCCAATATCTGAAATGATAAAACAGAAAATCGTAAAAACCTACTAGCTTGCCTCTGCTCATTTGGTTGGTCACAACACGTCACTCATTCTCAGGTTCAAGGGGGACAACAACGTGTGCAGAAATTCTTCGAATTCTTCTCCCATTTCTTTGCGCAACTTCTACTTTGTGCGTGAGATTTGATGATCTCACTCGGTTCAGATGCGTTTCTGACGATGCCGTTGAAGCTAAAAGAAGTGCATTGTTTGTTTGGACATCCACAAGCCAGTGGACAGTGGCGCATAAATCCCGTTGGGTATTACTCTCTGGAGATCACTTGGAGAGCAATCGTTAAACTCATCCTGTACCGAATCGATCGTTGACTGTATAAGGCGTACTTTGGTGGGACTCGCAGATGAAGATTATTTTTAGAAATTTATGAGCAAGCGGTTTCTCACCGTTGCCGACTCTGTGACGATGTGCACATTTTCGGCGTCGCATCATCTTGGGATATTGGTATCGTTCATGAATTACGCCACAATGCTTAAATCTATTTAAACCTGGTTAATGCGATACAACGCAAAAATTCGCAACAGATGCAGGACTTTTTCACGCCATTAGAAAGAATATGTGAATAATGGACGGTCCCTTCGTTGGTTATGGTGAAAGAAATCAGTCGTCGATCCGCCTCCACGAAGCCGTGAAAGACGCGCGCGCGCGTTCAAAGTGCATCAGCCATCGTGGGGCGTCCCCGTCAATGAGAAGATACCAATGTTTATCTCAAGTCACGCTGCGCCACATCAACCGGCAACGGATGATTTTCGTGAAGAGCGAATGAAATTTAGCAAAGCGGGTGAACGGGAAATGCACTTGCCTCTTGGTTTCAACTGCAGGTGATTCAGCAGGAGGAAAATAGATGTTAGTGCTTTATGAGTGTGCGGAAGTCATGTGAATGGATTTAGATACTAGGCAGCAACCCCCATTAAATTTTTGCGCAGCATTAATATGCAGAATTAAATGTCAACGAAGCGTTCAAAATTTCAGATTGATATAGGCCTACAGTCGCCTCTCCACATCTCGGTATTAGAGGTAGGTAGGGAGAGATCGAGGAATGAAAGAAAAATTTAAATGTCTACTTGATCCAAAAAAGCTCGTTGGTAAGAAAAACGAATGACATTTCTTGTTTTTGATGTGTTTGTTATTGTTCAAAGATGGTCTAGTAGTCTAAAAATTTAAACATATCGACATAAGGATAATGATTCCAGAACAAAATATGATGAGAACACATTGAGATAGAAAAATATCGAGATAGGAAGATTATCGAGATGTAGAATGCCCAAATGTATATAGATTGATGGGACCAAGGACACAATCGACATATTAGGGAGAGACATCGAGATATAGAGAGTCGACTGTATAAAATATGTTATAAGCTGATTCTTAATTTCTGATTTTGTATTGGCCTGATTTATTCCTGAAATCTAAAACCTGGGGCGTAGCAATGGATGGGTAGCTACAACCAACCAGCGAATGGCAGATTTCAATACAGCAGTTAACATCTAGGTCTCATTGAGAAAATGCGATTTCAAGAGCAAACAAGCAGCTTTATGTTTGAGATTTCTGAAGATTTTTGAAGATCGTTACTACCTCAAATCACTCTACTGTGCATTGGTTCGCTCCATTCTGGAATCTTTGGTGCTGGTATGGTGCCCATACAACAGGAACTGGATTGACCGTATAGAGTAAGCGTATGCGATAACACACTTTTTCCTAACGAAACGAAATATAAAATGCCTATGTTGATTCGGATCGAAACTAAACGAAAGGGAAGATCCATTAACTACGTAACGCAAAACTTTGCCATTTTCAACCCCCCCCCCCCCCATGCTACACCTTTTGAATGAATCACTTCAATTTTTTGTATGGATTGTCACACTTCGGGCAACCCCCCTCCCCCCTCAAAGCGTTACGTAATTTATGGATACTACCAAATATAGATTTACTTTCGAGACTTCGAAACAATACGAAATCAAGGTTCACTTAATTCGAAATCTTTCGAAACGTGAAACTATCTTAATTCTACAAGGGTCAGATGGACCCCTGGCTACTCCCCTGGACACTGGTCTAGCCACGGTGTACACTTGGGGTGGGCTCTACAACAGCCTCTTTAAATTGATAGTTGTTTAGTTTACAGGGTCGTTCATAAAGTGTTAGGTTCCTGGTGGAGACTGCCTTCCCGTTTGGTCACTTGGGCAATAAATTAACAATTTGATTACAGAAAACAAGCAAAACAATAAAATGGGAAGGAATGTAATATTTTTGAATCTTAAAACTAACCAATTTGACTCAGACAAGAAACGTTTAACATTTATTAAAAAGGTTTTTTTTAAATTGTATTTTGAAGTGCACTTTAATTGAACTTTATTTAGCGTGTAACTAACAAAATGTTTCGATCTTACTTGGATTTCTCACACAAACGTTGCGGCCGATTGATGATCACTCGGTGGTCGACATACAGCAGAACCGGGAGCAGGGGTGAACAAACGTTGATGACGAAGACCACGGCAAGCGGCACTAGGCTGGATGTTCCAGGGATGTTGTCTTGGCTTTACCGTATCATGGGGCACTCAAAATTCATTCCCAATTTGCACGAGGGAAACACAAGTGACACTGTGACCGTATTGTAACGCTTGGTGAATGTTCCAATGGTCCAGGGACCGGTACTATTTCGCGCGCGCACTTTACAAGGTGGTCTTATCCGAGCGAGAAACACCGAGCCGACGGCATCAGTCTTTTCTGAACACCACCATGTGCTTTAGGCTTCTGATATGCCCTTTCTTCATCGTCAGCTCGGACCACTATACACCGGTACTGTCCTTTACTACTATTTGTACCACGCTCGCTCGGAAATTTAGTGTGATACGATTTTGACCTAGCTGGCTTAGCTCGGTTAGAATTTAACGTTCACTTTTCAATCACTTTTGGTGTCTATTATTCGTAACCGTCCGTGGTGCAGCCAAGCATAGGCCCGTACCAATTATAACTTTTAATGTTCTTCAACTTGTGAGGTTTTAGCTGATAATATTTAATCATTAACTTTAGTCTAATTTGTAAGTTTTAACAAAGATTATAGTCACAAATTCTCACAAACTTTAAACTTTGGAACAACGATTTGCTCGAAAACGTGGCAAATTCGCGGGTGTCACTTTTTCATCACTCCTCTGGACCGGTTGAATTACTAAGAGCGAGATTCTATCCCGGCCTTGCCCTTTTATCCTCTTCTTGCCGCCCCAAATATAACGCCCATAGCCTGCCATTTCGTTATTCCGGTGTGCGTTTTGGTGAATCGCTGCGTTTCTCGTTGATTTTTATTAGTATAATATCTAGGGGTTTTGGTTGATGTTGCGTTTTCAAATTTTAGATTTAAATTCAAATAATTTTAGCTAGATTGCATGCAAAATCTGTACATTTTCAGCCCTAATTGCTTGTTTTCTTTTTTTTTCATTTCTTTATGTAATTTTGTATGACAATATTCAAATGCAAATAGTGTAAATAATTATAATAAATAGTGTAAATAAATATTCGAATAAATAATGTAAATAGGAAATCCAATAAATAACGTATATAAATAATGTAAATAATGTAAATAAATATTGTAAATAATGTAAATAAATATATTTTTTAACACCAACCAGGAGGTAAACAAACAACTAAATATAATATACAAACTTGGACTCAAACGTCATCTTTTAATTAATATAATTGTTTGTTTACACCCTACAGCTACTATTTACAAAATAATTATCAGTCAAACATACAAATATGGACCACAGACATTTATTTTATATACAGACATTTAATAATAAATTAGTAGACGAACACGGAAACATATATTTACAATTTTTATTTGGGGTCTGAGCTAAATTGGCCCAAGAACCAAGGGGTTTAAAATTGTAACCCTAAAATGGCGGGTTACAAACGAAACGAAATTTTATTTTTTTCCATGGAATTGTTATTAAATTGGTTTAACATTATGTACGCAATTCTGATTTCACTTTTCGAAGTCAAATAACTGTTTTGCGACCAGCAGAGGTATAATAACAGAAGAGGCAGTCTGTGATGAATCACCGCATTCTTGCCGCATATCCCGGGTAGAGGTGAATAACAAACAAATAACATAATAATAGCAAATTTTGCTATGATATCAGATTTTGTTATTCTTATGTTATTCCTAAATAACATAAAATAGCATCCCAACATCAAATTTTGTTATAATAGTAAAATGTTGGCCCTCCTTAGCCGTGCTGTAAGACGCGCGGCTACAAAGCAAGACCATGCTGAGGGTGGCTGGGTTCGATTCCCGGTGTCGGTCTAGACAATTTTCGGATTGGAAATTGTCTCGACTTCCCTGGGCATAAAAGTATCATCGTGTTAGCCTCATGATATACGAATGCAAAATGGTAACCTGACTTAGAAACCTCGCAGTTAATAACTGTGGAAGTGCTTAATGAACACTAAGCTGCGAGGCGGCTCTGTCCCAGTGTGGGGATGTAATGCCAATAAGAAGAAGAAGAAGTTAAATTAGTTATTTATATGTTATTGTAAGAAAGAGCAGAGCAACAAATAAAGAACACATTTTCATATTTTTCACAATCATAGCAAAGTTTGTTACTCATTTATCATTTGCATTTTCAACATATCAATAATAACTGATTTTGATATTTTCTTTTTTTCAAATATTTTGCTATTGGTTTGTTAGGCCGATACAAATATTTAATATCTATTTTGTCTCCCCCCCTCGGATTTTTTAAGCCAAAAAATAATATTTTGAGGGGGCAACAAAATAAAATATGGATAATTTTGAGGCTTTTCTTCAACAAATCCGAGGAGTTTTTTGATTTTGTTTCATTCTAATATTTATTTTTTATTATCCCCTTGACCTTTCGGAGAAGAGTAGGACAAAAAGTTAGTCGGCGACGGTCAAGTTGTGGAACCACCAACGCTGGACGAGGTAAAGAAGGCTCTAAACGAGCTGAAAAACAGTAAAGCTGCTGGGAAGGACAAGATCCCGGTCGAGCTTCTCAAACACGGAAGTGAGCAGCTGCATCAATCAATCCACCACATTATCCAGAAAATATGGGAGGATGAAGAACTGCCTGTCGGTTGGTTGCCCAATCTGTAAGAAAGGGCACAGACTAGAGTGTGCCAATTACAGAGGGATCACCCATCTGATTTATTTATTTATCATCAGACTAAGGCCGGAGTGGCCTGTGCTGCACATAAAAGACTTCTCCATTCAGCTCGGTCCATGGCTGCACTTCGCCAACTACGCAGTCTGCGGAGAGTCCGCAAGTCATCGATCCACCTTGCCTGCTGTGCACCTCGCCTTCTTGTTCCCGTTGGATCGTTGTCGAGAACCATTCTCACCGGATTACTGTCCGACATTCTGGCTACGTGCCCGGCCCACCGCAGTCTTCCGATTTTCGCGGTGTGAACGATGGATGGTTCTCCCAACAGCTGATGCAACTCGTGGTTCATTCGCCTTCTCCACGTACCGTCCGCCATCTGCACCCCACCATAGATGGTACGCAACACTTTCCTTTCGAAAACTCCCAGTGCGCGTTGGTCCTCCACGAGCATCGTCCAGGTCTCGTGTCCGTAGAGAACTACCGGTCTTATAAGCTTTTTGTAGATAGTCAGTTTGGTACGGCGGCGAACTCTATTCGATCGGAGCATCTTGCGGAGTCCAAAGTACGTACGATTTCCAGCCACTATGCGTCTCCGAATTTCTCTGCTGGTATCGTTATCGACGTCACCCATCACCCATCTGAACTCGGCGTATAAAAATCCTGTCGCGTATCCTATTTAACAGACTGAGACCGCTTGAGGAGTCCTTCGTCGGTGAATACCAGGTAGGGCGTGAGGGCCGACGGATCAGATGTTTAGCCTGCAGATGATCCTTGATAAATTCTGGGAGTACAACTTGCAGACTCACCATCTGTTCATTGATTTCAAAGCAGCGTAAATGAGCTGTGGCAGAAAATGTCCGAACATGGTTTTCCGGCGAAACTGATTAGACTAATACGTGCAACGCAGGATGGCTCGAAATCAAGTATTCGGAATGCAGACGAAGTGTCAACCTCGTTTGTAACCTTAGACGGATTGAAGCAGGATGTTGCACTTTCGAATTTATTGTTCAACATTGCACACGAAGGCACTATTAGGAGATTTGGCGTGCAGAGGAACGGCACTATCATCACACGGTCGCATATGCTCCTGGGCTTTGCGGACGACATCGACCTCTATCGACCATTAACTCTATCAAGACAAAGTACATGGTGGCAGATAGGGGAAGACTTAGTGGTGTTGGTGCAGAGGTAGTGCTTGATGGGGATGCGTTTGAAGTTGTTGAAGAATTTGTTTATCTTGGAACGCTTGTGACATGTGACAATGACGTTTCCCGTGAAGTGAAGAGACGTATTGCTGCTGCGAATAGGGCCTTTTACGGATTACGTAACCAGCTTAGGTCCTGCAACATGCAGACGGAAACAAAATTTGCTCTTTACAAAACTCTGATGCTACCGGTGGCCCTTTATGGACATGAAGCATGGACATTAAAAGAGGCGGACCGGAGAGCTTTCGGGGTTTTCGTGTGAAAAGCGCTGCGTACAACACTCGGAGGAAAACTAGAAAATTGTGTGTGGCGCAGACGCATGAATCATGAGCTGTATCAAGTATACAAAGAAGAAAATATTGTGAATCGTATAAAATAGGCAAACTTCAGTGGGCTGGTCACTTAGTGCGAATACCGGAAGAAAGAATAGCGGAAACATTATTCTACAGAGAACCAGACAGGGGCCGGCTACTTCGTGGTAGGCCACGAACACGCTGGCTGCACGCGGTGGAATCGTACCTGGGGACCTTGAACGTTCAGGGAAAACTGGAGGGAACGTCAGAAAACGATTATGAAGCTCAATACAGAGCATAGGTATTTGTATAATACTGCAGCATAGAATTTTTTGTTGAGTTGCTTCGTTTAATAACTATCAATACGATCGATTCCGTACTTTTCATATATTGTGCTTTCCTTACGAGATTAATTTTATCATCGTTCTCCCACACTATACTCCGCTAACCGCAATCGAGCACATCTGTATATGGGCCTCATATACAGATGTACTCATTTATATAACAAATATAGATTAACGTAATCAACCATCAACAAGATCTAGAACACTGGTTAAACAAATTTCTGCTACGCGAGGTAGAATTTTGACTAAACTACGTCTAAGGGAAGACTCGGATACAGGATGTAAAACGAAATTTCAAATTGAGGACCGTCACGAAATCATGTAAGATAATATACAAGGTCCTTTTCGATTGGTATAACACTATGGGTCTCGAGCCTTCTATCAAAAAGTTCTGTTTTGGAGTAATATAGCCTTTACGTATGTAATATACGAGAAAAACAAAAATAGTATAACCTGAAGTTTTGAAACCACTTAGATTTTAATTCAGCAGCGCAGCTAACATGACATTGATAATATAATTATTATTTGTTTAAATTTGTTTCGAAATTCCGGAATTCCGTTAAATTTCGTTAGAAGCTAGTTTTTTCTAGCGAAATTTTTGTAATTTACCAAACGAAACGAAATCAAGTAATCAGATTTGGCATTATCAATTTGCGAATTTCGTTTCGAAATTTGAAACAAATTTTCCGAAATAACGCATATGCTTAGAAATGCTTCCTTTCCGAGCACGTGCAGTAGTCAAAATCAACCTACCAACAACTGTGTTCAACAATGGTTCAAAATCGAGATACGAGAAGGCACTCTCATCTCAGCGTTTGGTGACAAATTAATCAGTACGTCATCAATTATGTTTCGATTCGGTTTGAACACGGCATAGAACGATCACCAATCATCATAAATATTTTATCCTGCTTTGTGTTTATCCTTGCGTTTCGCTTGTCACGCCAGTTAAGTCAAGGTCCAAATGAACCATATCTTGAAGAAACTGCATATGTGACATTTTGGTAAAATGGGATTTTTACATTCTGAATACTCATGAAAGTATATGCATTCAGATGAAAAAGTTAAAAAACGAACAGTGGGTAATGTCTGTGACGCAACCGCTAAGTGGACGTAGGACTTAACTTCCATGCCTTTAAGATACATAGTAGTCCAAATTTCTCAATCAACTATTTTGGATAAATAATCGGCGTTGCATACCATTCATGCAAAATCTTCTCATCAAACCGACACAGAAATCAAATCACCTCGAACAAGAATCATCAAAAAATTCAGGAGGTATCTGTCGAAATATTAGCCTCGACAGTGAACCTCACTGAAGGACTGCCTGAAATAAACCACAAGTTGCTCAGCAGGGGATGTAGACTGTCTCAGCCCTTCCACTGAAGCCTCTAATCCGTGCGATAGCGACTGAGAGGAACATTATTTTCTCTTAGAGCCTTGAAAAGGCTGTTTGCTCTTAAGTGCAAAAGTAAAAAACGATCTTTTCAAATACCGCGAATTTCTGGTGATGTATAAAAAGACTGAATGCTCTGCGAGCAGAATGAACTTTTCTTTATACCTTATTTTGAATCTTCTCTGCTTCCCAATTGGGGCCAATCAGCTAGTTCTTGTATCCCTTCTTTGTCAGCCAAAGCGTCATCATCATCAACGTTCGAGAAGGGTTTCTTCTTTTCCTTGTTGCTCGCTGCTGCGTCTATTTCTAACGGGACTTTTCGCTAGATACAGGCCAATAAGCGGGCAAGCGAGCTTAGAATTCCAGTTCAGGTGGGGAGTAGGGTGTTCTTTCTGAGACCCCAATAAACATTCACTAGTTTAACTAACATCAGTGTGATGATTCAATTCAGCACTGTGTTGAATAATTCTGTATTATTTCTTTCGCAACTTCTGTTCAGCTTTGTTCACACAATTTTGGAGAAGTTATACAGCAACATCTAATTTTGAAAACAACTTATTACCTGATTTATTTCTTTAATAAGCATTTTACTTAGACTTAATTCATACATGTAAATTTCGAAAATAATAACGTATTAAGTATAACATCATAGATCTTTATAGAACGTATGTTGATGAAATTTACTATTTTCATATAATCATTTAAATTTTCCTAAATCGGTCTCGAACTGCTGACATTTGATCATCCGCCGTAACGTTATCCGAGCGCATCCTTGATTTAGAGTTATAGCTTCTGACAAAACGTAAATAATCGTATGCTGAATATGAATCATGATTGGACTCCTATTCAACAAGTCAATCTGTCAAACTACAGTTTTTAATAACTATAGAAGATTTTATTTCAACCATTGTTCAATGATCATAACCATCGAACACGGGAAAATATATGAAAATAATGTCAAAACGAAGTTTATGAAAATTTAATGGTTATTTTCGACCTTGAATCTCTGAAACGGCTGCGATATAGTTATTGCCATCAATACCACACATGCAGCAATTAAATAACTACACATATCAAATTTATTTACATTTAGAAAAACAACTAGTACATATAAAATCTGTAACAAATATACAATATGGTCGATTTATACACCCAATAGAGATGGGAATTTATACAGTTCTGCATAAGAACTTTACAGAAACTGAATAATTGGCATATACAATTTTGGAAGATTTTATTACATTGTTATATTGAAATAATGACATTTGTATTATTTTAATACAATATTTGTATAAAGCTTACAGAGTATATGTTCAAACAATAATTGTCAGATTTGTTTTTGGTGTATGAATTTGTTTGTATTCGTTTCCCACAACTTTAAAACAACTGCATAATTTTTTCATTGCTCCAATTTTGTTGGTTATAATCTCCAACACCTTTATAGATCAGGAATTAATTATATCACGAAATATATAGATTGCCCCACAAAATAAAAAGCCTGAGTGTTCTTGAAAATAAATCATTATTTTCCTGTAAATTATCAATTCCAGCTATCGCGATTTCTTTCAAACAAGAAGCATAACCTTACCTATAATGTTTTCTTCACTGTGGATAGATCCGACAAGGTGAAATCCAATGGTTAAAGGACAAAGGAAAAAAGAATGTCTAATGCTTGCTTATTAATCTACTTCTCAAACTCAATTCAACCACCCTTTAGAGCATCACATCATAGTCGAACAGAGAATTTAGAAAATCATTAGTTCAACACATTGATGAACTTCAATCTGCTGAAATGTGATAAAACTAAACGTTAGTTCGACTTCAAATAAAGGTGTGAAATAAATAAATAGGCAGTCGAATATTAGTTGAATCAAATGCTGAAATGAAACCTGTCTAGCGAATTATTCAGGATCCGTTTTATTCAACTGAAGATCATAAAAATAATTCACCTAGATGCTTATTTTGCGTCGTTGTTTGTTGGGACAACATTGTTAGTAAGAAGGAAGAAACACCCGGACATGAGTTCGGGTGATGATTAGAATTGTAACATGGGACGATCATTCACATTCGCTTTGTGTGCGTCAGTAGCAAACAATGTTTATCTAGATATTTCTTGATCAATGCCAAAAAAATCCAACATTTGATGAAAATGATTGATAGTTTATTAATGTTTTAGCTGTAATCGGTGTTTCTTTATCAAATAAGATTATGTGAGAGATTTGGACATCTTATGAATCATCATCTTATGAAAGGCATGGTCGCAAGTTTCGTCCACTTCGGGTTTTATCAGAAAAATATCTATAGGATTAAAGATATTTCTTCCATTTACTCACAATTAATAGTGGAGTAAATGGAAGAATAATCTTTCAACCTCATTTCCTAGACGCTCTAAAATAATTAATAATATATCTACTGTTAGTTTTGACGCTATTGAAAATCACATAAAATTTTATCTCTAGAATATTGGATTTGCATTCCAAGTAAATACTATCCTGAAGGTATTGAAAGCATTGATGATCTCTATTATTGGCTCTCTGAAGAACCGTTTGTTTTTGGACATACATGCTGCATCATGGCTTTTCTTCAGCCTGTCTCGCTCAGCACCGATGCCTGTCTGCGCTCGACTCTGCCTGCTGCCGGTATCTGCTCAGCATTGCTGCTTTGTCGGGTATGTATGGTGGACTGCTGATGCTGCGCTAGGTTGGATGATGATGGTCCTTCGATGGTGACGAGCCGAAAAGCGGTCGTGCAGACTTCATTCCTATTAAAAGTGCTGTTCAATCGATGATGCGTTGCTTCGCTTGTCCGGTCAGAATGAAAGGAAAAATCGCGTTGCGCTATTTTATGGCTTCTCGGCAGACCAGCGGCTGCTCATTCGCTGGTGTCTGCCAATCAGAACGTGGTAATGGAATGATGCAAGAATGATGCGGTCCATATTTTTGGTTTCATAATTCAATGTTTCGCTTTGAAAACAGTTTGGCCTATTGAAACAAGTTTTCGGATATTATCAAGCATTAATATGAAGGCATTGAAAGCTGTCGATTGAGGTTAACTGCAGAAATCTGTTCACGGGTAAAAGCTATAACGTTTGAAATCTTTCAACACAGCGTAACGGCGATTTAGAAATTTTGAAATGACACCGGTATAGTAAAGAGACGTAAGTCCTACGTCAAAAATGGAATGTATTAAATGTTTTTGTTTGTTTTAGAAACTACACATCCTTCAAAAAGCGATTGTGGAGCATTGTTTGAAATTTCAAATTGGATGTGCCCAAAAGCGTTGAGTTTTGCCAATTCTGACATGTAAAATCAAACAATTTGGCACCAATTTGTTTCTAATCAGTTTTGCTGGTTTCTCATAATAGTAAATGAATATTTGCAGTTTCTTGAACAAATGTTTCAAATGTATGTCAATGTAAATGTATGTCGATTGAACTCCTAACAGTCCATAAAGATGCTTATAAATTTAAATAAGTTAACAGCAGATGTTCTATGTCTTTGAAAGTAGTCTGAGTTAAAATTCATTAGTCTACCAGGACAACTATCTGGGACCGAACGGAAAGCAGTTTACATATCATGCTCCCAAGCAGCAGCACTTGTTTCTCAGTGTGCTATACCCAAGCCAAACGCAACATCTTTCAAATAGCTGTTTGTTCCAAATAAATTGCTTGAAGATACGGCAATACATCGAGGTACATTAAACCACTTCCAGTTTCAGAAACACAATGTAGCATTTCCGTTTGAGTGGCGTTAAATATGCCACGATCTGACTTCTTGGTGATATGGAATTCAATGTTTCACTATCAGAAACAAAACAGATTAGTTGCAGTATTACCTCTTCGGTTGACAATGCCTGATATGTTGCACACTTGAGCTCAGCTGATGTATTTTATTTTAAAACCCTGCATTTTCCGTATAAGTACATAGAAGTTACAAATGACTTTATTGTTTATATAGTGCACTTTTAGCAAGTCTCCAAATGAATTGATGGTGTGATGGTTATAGTTAAGTTTATAAATCTTAGCCTTAAGGTTATAAGCCTTAAGATGTTAATAAAACCATGATTAATCCACCTAGCAGTAATAGTGCCTTTCTCATTATAAAATAGTATTTTGGCCTACTCTTGGCCCATAGTCCGATCTGGCCAATTTTCAGAAACAATAGTAGAGTATCCTGCGTCAGATACAACTTATTGTGAGAATTGGTTAAGGATATTGCCTGAAAAATGAGTGACATTTTTACTCAATTTTCTGTAAAGAAGTAGTATTTTGGCCATAACTTCCATAGTCCGATCTGACCAATTTTCAATAGGAAACAAGACAGTGTCCCGTCGAATGCATCTTATTGCGAGTAAATCGGTTAAGGATATGCCTAAAAATGAGTGACATTTTTTTTTGAGTGTGCGCACACGACACACACATACACAACACACACACACACACACACACACACACACACACACACACACACACACACACACACACACACATGGTGGAGGTGGCCAAGTGAAGGTCGGATGGTCTATGTGTCCGTTGAGACTCATCCTCGAATCACCAAACAGATGGAGTGATGCTTCAAATGTATGCATTTGGACACAGGCGCAGAAACTGCAGGAGACAGATCCGGTCTTTGTAGAAATGTGGTGGAAGGACACGTTGCTAGGACTGCACAGAAGCCAAGATGCCTGCTCTGCAAACCGGAGGATGAAGACCACACAGCGGGTGGCACAATCCCTGCCAAAAGAAGGCGATGGCGGGCCGAGATTAATGGAATCATCCAGTTGAATCTCAACCATTGCGACACCGCACAGCAGCTGTTGTAGTCGACAACAAGCAATGTGCGACGTGGCAAGGTTGCTACCGGCCAGATTCCCTGACAACGGCAACTGGGTGGCGGATGCTACGGGATTGCGCTATCCAAGTGATGGGAGATTTCCTATCCAAGAGGTAGTGACAGTTCAAGCGAGGGTTTCGTAATCGCCAAAATTAACGGGATCTTTGTGCTGTTACGCACCCCAGGTGGACTTTGGAGCAGTATGGCTGAATACGACTCGGAAGCTGATCGGCGAAATCGAGAGTGATCATCGGAGGCGATTTCAATGCTTGGGCAGTGGATTGGGGAAGCAGACTGACTAACGCCAGAGGTTACAGTTTGCTGGAGGCGCTGGCTAAGCAAAGAATTGTGCAACGAAGTACCGTTAGTACATTCCGCAGAGATGGAGGTCCATCATCGATCGTTCTGCAGTCCGTCGATGGCGAGAGCTGAACTGGAGAGTTTGTGAAGAATATACCCATAGCGATCACCAGGCGATTCGATATAGTGTTGGAACGCGAACGCCGACGGTACGACGGGAGACAAGGTCTAGTTGGCGAAGATGAAGACGAAGGACTTGATAAGATCTTTTATCGAAGCACTTCGAGTGAACAGCGACGCTACAAACCTGACGCAGACCAACTGAGCGGAAACGCTGCGAGGGCTTGGATGCGACGATGCGAGGAAATGGAGAACGAATAGCCGCGCCAAGTTGCGATGAACGAAATCTGCTAACCTTCGCGCTGCCTGTCCAGAGCTGAGACACGTTCAGAGGCACGGTCTGAAATGGTCAGAGAGCGAAAGATAGTTTTCCGTGAAGCTAGAGCGGCTACAGGCGATCCAAATCAGCAAGTCTAACTGCTTCAGGAGTTGCCAGGAAGCTGACGCTGATCCTTGGGGTAACGCTTATCGAGTTGTGACAAAGAAGATCAGTCCAGCGACGCCAGCCGAAATTGTCCAGACAAGCTGAAGATCATCGTGGACGGTCTTTTCCCAGCATGGTTCTACGACGTGGCCGCGTACGCCAACGAAGATGAAGACCGAGTAACCGCTGCAGGTATGCAAGTCACCAATGACGAGCTATTATCAGTGGCGAAAGGTTTGAAGTTGAAAAGCTCCGGGTCCGGATGGAATTCCAAATGTGGCTCTAAAATCCGCGATTTTGGCGTTCCGATCTGTTCAGGATGGTGCTGCAGAAGTGTTTGTAGACGGTAATTTTCCGGACGTGGAAGATCCAAAACTGTGCTGCTGCGAAACCAGGAAACCGCCGGGAATCAGCATCTATGAGGCCCATAGCTGCTCTGGATACACTGGGAGCTTCTGGAAAGGTTATCCTTAATAGGCTTACAGTTCACGGAGGTGAGACTGGCTTACGGAAAACAGTTCGATTCCGCAAAGGCAGATCGACTGTGGATGCAATCAGGACAGTCATTGAAGATGCAGAGGGCGTCCAAGAAGAAGAGGAGCGGCATCGGTTCTGCGCGGTAGTGACGATTGACGTCAAAACGCTCAATATGCCAGCTGGGAGGCCATCGCCGCAGCGCGTGCATGGAATGCGAATCCCGACTTCCTGTAAGATCCTGAGGGCTACTTCCTGAACCGGATTCTGGTTTGACACGAACTCGGGCAGAAGTCGATCAGAGTTACGGCGAGCGCTCACAGGGTCCATACTAGGCCCGACGTTAGAATGTGATGTACAACGGGTGCTGATGCAGAAGTTGCCCAAAGGTGTAAGATTTACGGATTCGCGGATGATGTCGTCCTAACGATAACCGGTGAGTCACTGGAGGAGGTGGAAATGCTGGTGGCGGAAGCGACCGACGCAGTAGAAACCTGGATGAATGGAGTCAAGCTGCAGCTGGCTCATCACAAAACGAGAGTGATGTGGTCAGCAACTGCAAAGTAATCCAGGCGGATGCAGATTACTATTGAGGCGACGCATCCCCTCGGTGCGGACTCTGAGACATCTAGGTGTGATGATTGATGACCGGTTGAACTCAACACCACGTGGACTATTCCTGGAAAGGCGGCTCAAATGATCAATGCGTTAGAGATCATGCCGAACGTCAGCGGTCCGAAGCAGTGAGGCGTCTCTTGCGTCGATATCATCCTCGATACTGATGCGGATTCACTGGGGAGCTGCGCTCAAGACGAAACGTAAGGAGGAAGCTGCGTTTTCTGTCATGCCATTCAGTCGCGAGTGCGTACGAACTATTTCGTCGGAGGCAGTTTGCGTTATCCAGGATGATTCAGTCTGCATAACCTAGCAGAGGACATCAGTGCTACCAACGGAGGATACCAGAAGATGAGGAAGGCGGTGAGACTGGACTCTATGGTGAAGTGCAGCAGGAGGGGACAATGCGGATAAGGAAGTGGACCCATCGGCTCATCCCCAATGTGTCGACGTGGGTGAACAGGGAGCATGGTGAGGTGAACTTTACCTCCACGGTTCCTTCCGAGACACGTTGTTTCCGCCAATAGCGCACCGGTGTGGCCATGCGTCATCGCCATTCTGCCCGGCGTGTATCGACGTGAGAGACTCAGAGCACGTGATTTCGACTGCGAGGTTTGCGGAGGCACGTGGAGAATGCCTGCCATAGCGACAACATCGAGGAGCGATGTGTCGCGATGAAGGTACGTGGCATGCGGTAACCAGAGTCGTGACACAAATAATGTCAAGACTGCAGCGTCGATGGAGAAGGACCAGCAAGTAAGCGTCGGTTTGGAGCAAATTAAGCACAGTGAGCAGTGTTGGGTCTCAGTCGTCAGGCGCCACGAACCGGAAGTCTTCTGCCAAGCGCAGATCTCGGACCGACCTCACTCGAACCGTCAACCTGATGAAGAAGAAGAAAGAAGGAAGGTGCTTCGGTATGTAGGCACCGCCATGCGGACGTTATCCACCACCGAACGTCGACCACCTCTGCAACCCGAAGACAGTCGGCGCAATGCGCGAAAGCGTCCCCTACGATGCGCCGGTAGTCGGGCACCATCTGTGCGAAAGTTTCCTTCACCCGAACTGGTGGAACCCTCGACGCGGGGGGAAGTCAGGAGATTCGAGTGAGGAAGGTTGCGGCACACCGCCGAGGATCGAGACGAGCAGTGGATCTCCAACCAAGGTCGGCGAACTAGCCTCGTGGGCCGGAATTTTAGAAGAAGTGCATGGGCAGCCCCAAGTAGTCGCAGCATCCAGTGGTCCCGGGGGATCGAGGCAGGAGGATAAGGGACCGGTTTATCCGGGAGCACTGGCAGGTCGGGGCCAATCCCTGTTCGAGCATAGTGTGGATGCTCGAAGTGTCTACCTAGATTTTTGATGGCCTTAACCCTTCAAAAAAAAACACACACACATACACACACACAAACACACACACACACACATACACAGACATCACCTCAGGAGCAGGGACTTTGTCCATAGTGACGACCTCCCCATAGCCACTGCAGGTCAGACCGGGACCATTGTCCTAACCCTATCCCAAGGCGTCAAGGACCGTCGAGGGATGCATGGCGGGGTGAAATAATGCAGGCTTTAACGGGCCTGTGATTAGGCACCCTCCACAGTAATTGTCCTTACGCTCATGCTGGGCTCTGGCGTGGTGGACCTCTTTTCCCGGAACTCGTGGACCAAAATGGAAAACCAAGGCAATTCTTCAACTGTGAGTAGGTGGTGTAGGCGACAACCCTTCGCAAGAGTGGTTGTTCAGGTCTCCGCCTAGGGGCCAGAGACAATGTCAACGGCTCAGTGCGCAGCGCCAGCGTGGTCACTAACCTTCCTCTCGGCTAAAAAACGCCGGTAGAGTTATTGACGGCCCTATGCGTGGGCGAGTGAACCGCAAACGCGATGGTGTTTCGCCTTCGAGGTGCGACGGAACTTTCGTCATCGAAGCATAATCCAGTAAGGACCTCAAGAGACACAGAAACTCGAAAGTCGATGTTGGACGCCAAGCTGGAAAAGGCGGTCAGGACGGCCAAGGCGAACCGTAAATCTGGATCAGGGTCTACCCAGACTGAGCCCAAGATTCGCGGATTTGGGCAAGTCGAATCGACCGAGACGTGTAGCCAGACGGTGGTGCCAAAGTCTGCCCAGACGGGGCTCAAGTATTGCGGGCAGTCGATACTGCTCAACGGAGAGACACAAAAACGGGAGACATCTCCAGGGTGAGCTCCCTGGGCCGCCCCAAAACGCGGAGGTTACTACCCCGATAAAGGGTAGTGGGGCTGGAAGCGAACCCCGGCCAGGTACCTCAAAACCGGGAGGAGGACCTGGAAGGTCCGTCCACCCAGGAAAGACGGTGGTAGGGGTTACGGCAGGCTGAGCTCTAGCGCCCCAGACCAGGAAATAGAGGGATAACGCTCTGGACCTGGTCAAGAATAAGAGGAAACCAAGACGTCAAGGGCCGAAAGAAGGCCCAGGCAGATGAGGGAGAAAGTCTAGGTAGGCAATCGCTCCAGGGGATGCCTAGTCATCAAAACGGACGAGGCTAGTACTCGGACTCTTGAACGATGAGGAGTGACGTCAAGCTCAGTGAACTCGGCGCCGAGACGTCAAATAAGACGTACCCGGAGGGCAGATGATCCTCGAGCTAAAGCGGGCATCTCGCAAAGCGCCGCCTACAAAGTTGGCGGAGAAGTCCTGGGAAGACGGTGGTGAGGCACTCGACGGAGGTGAATCTAGGGTTAAAGACCTGGACGAGATCACCGAAGTCGAAGAGTCGTCACGGCACTGCGGCGACGTGTGAAGTGGAAGCGCCACCGCAGCCGTTGGCTACAGAAGGTCGACAGGGACAGGTAGCATTGGTTAGCTACCTGCAGCGACCCTTCAAGGTGAGTCAAGTTGGGAGCGTCAAGGTGGGTGGTTGGTGTGGCAACGAGCAACCAGTTTGCTGTCGCCTGGAATCGAGCTGGTAATGGGACTGCAAAGGGACAGAATCAAGCTCTGCGACTGCGGATTGGAGACATAGGCACAATGTGCAGAACCCTCCCAATGTTTGATTGTTCCCAGACTGCGAACAGCGCACCCATGGGGGTTCAAGTGCCCTTACTGTTGCAAAATTCAATGCGAGTAACGCAGCTAAACCGACCACTGATGCAGCCCAGCAACTGCTGTTCAGACAGTTGCTGAATGACGGATATATCGCCATCGAGATCCTTACCGGGTACCCGCCAGGAATGTAATTGGGTCACCGATGATCTAAATGGCGAATGGACAGGAAACCCAGTCAAGGTTGGTGTCTTCGACACACACTTCGTCATTGAAAATCAGCAGGGTCTTCTTCTGCGCTGCTAGCGCCTCCTCGATGGTCGATCAGGCACTTCGTCAATGCTGATTGTTTGACGGCTAACTTGATGGGGCGTAGCCGGTGGTGATAGCAGGGGACTTCAACGCTTGGCCGTGAATGAGCGATCAGAATCGCGGCAGACCCTGATCGCACTGTGGATGTGGACTGTGCGGTACAAAGTACCACAGCTGGAACGCAGTCGATTATCGACGTACGTTCTGGAGCCCTGGCCAAACAGTAGTTCGAACTGGAGGTAGATGATGGCTACATCAGCGACCACCTGGCGGTTCGCTACAGTATCGACAGACCAGCATTCGCGGCGGACGGAAAAGGGCGAGCCTAGTCCTCGTATGTGGAAGACATATCTTCGACGACGAGGTGTTGAGGCGCTCCGCCGGGCACAAACTCTCGGTCTGAGTGGCGAGCAGCTGGTAACGGTATCTCGCGTGCATGCGATGCCACCATGCCTGGAAAGTCACCTAGGAATGGGAGACCACCGCTTACTGGTGGACTCAAGCATGCGAACCTGCGCCGCGCCTGCCTACGGGCAGGAGGCGGCAGCACACACGAAGAGGAGCGTGTTGAACGACGGGTGGCGTTCGTGGCTGCTAGAGCCGCTCTGAAGACTGAGATTAGATCAAGCAAAAAGCCTGCTTCGAGGGCCTGTGCAAAGTGACCGCGAATCCATGGGTGACGCCTATAGGGTCGAATGGCAGACCGTGGCGATGTAGCCCGAACGTCTCCAGAGATGCTGGAGAGGATCATCGCGGGCTCTTCCCGTCACGACTGCCCCCTGGCCTCCTTCGTGGAGCTGCCAGAGCCAGGTTGAAACGAGGAAGAGTAACTGGGGAACTTGCGATTGCACAGTCCCTTGGTGGTAAGGCGCAGGACCGGATGGTATTCCGAACCTGGCCATTCGCCAACCATTGCCGAGGCTCCCGAGATGTTCAGATCTGTCATGCAGAGATGCCTGGACGAGGAGTCTTCCTGAACTGGAAAGGCAGAGCTTGGTCCTGTTGCCAAGCGGAAAACCACCGGGATCCGTCAGCATAGAACCAATATGCCTGCTTGATATGGCGGAAGGTGCTCGGAAGATCATCCTCAACAGGTTGTTGATACGACGGAGGTGCGGATGGTCTATCGAATAACCGTTTGGCTCCGAAGGGTAAGTCGACCGTAGACGCTATCTTGTCGGTTACCAAATCCCGGAGATAGCTATCCAGCGTAAGGAGGGGTTCGCTATTGTGCAGTAGTGACTCTCGACGTGAGGAATGCTTTCAAAGTGCCAGTTGAGCTATGAGTGCCTTACCTGTACCGACTGAATTACTGTACAAGATTCTCAGGCTACTTCCAGAATCGAGTGTAGTATACACGGAGGCAGGTCGAAGTGCGTTTACATAACCTCAGGGTTCCGCAAGGTTCCATACGGTCCGGTGTTATGGAACTCATACGACGGTGTCTTGAGTTGAAGTTCCGGTGGCGTGGTAATCGTTGGCTTCGCTGACGATTTACGTGAGGTCTACGGGAATCGATCGAAGAGGTGGATTGACTGCAGCCCACTCGATCCGGTGTGGAGAGTGGATGAGTTCAGGAATTAGCTGGCTCACCACAAGACTGAGGTGGTTGTTGTTAACAACGAAAGTCGGAGCAAGCAAGCATGATGAGGGCAGGCAACTGCACGATCACCTCTGAGCACTCAATCAAACTCGGGGTAATCGACGATAAGCTCACCTTTGGTAGCCACGTCATTACGCCTGCGCGTGCCTCCACAGCTATAGTGGCATGTCCCGGATGATGTCCAATGGCTCTGCGAGTTTATGCCAGCTGGCGCAAGCTCGGCTAGCGTTGCTCTGTCCATCTGAGGTATGGGGCCAGCGGGCACGGCCCTGCGTAATTCTACAGAACGAAGATTAGAAAGTACGTATGAGCTCATGTGCCTAAGAGTTGCTGAGCGCGTACCAGCGTGTCGCGATGCACTCTGCGTCATCACCGGTATGATGCCTATTGACATCGTTATCGTAAAGACAGAGTGCTTTGATGCGGCACGAGAGGCATCCCAGGACCTGTCAGGTTGCCTCAATGGTCAAATGGCGCGTGCGTGGACAGTTCCACTAGGGTAGATGGACGGGTTGATACGGAATGGTACGGATCAGAGGGCGCCATGGAAATCACTTTCACCTGCCAGGTCCTTTCAGGCCATGGTTGCTTCAGACAGTACCTACGCCGGTTCGGACCTGGCCTCGCCGAGTGTCCGGTGTGCGATGGTTTAGAGACGGCGGAACGCTGTTGTTCGACGTGACCCGCGTTCACGCTGTGCGTGACCACGTTAGCGCACATGGTCTGGACACCCGGACAACCTAGTTCCGGAGGATGTGAAAGATGAAGTTGGCTGGAAGGCCGTTTATCGGCTATCGTCCGTCGTCTCGGAGCTACACAGAAGGTGGCGCGTGGACTCGAGGGATGGCTGAGTTCAGGCGCAAATAAGAGGTCGTCAAGGGTTCGAGTCGGCGTGGGTCATACCGGTGCCCTGTGGTCGCTCGATCCTTTATCGAACAAGTGGCCGCGTGAAAACATGGTATCGTTGCTTGCGGCGTCGTCCCAGGCCGGGTTCCGAGCCGAGGACGGAAGGGTCCTCGTCAAGGCGGGGCAGCGTAGCAGCCGCGTCGCAAGTCCCTCTGTGTGCTGGCGGGCCCTATCGCAGAAAGGTCAATTTGGGGTGCACGCGCGTTCATTCTTGTATCCAGTCGTGCAGAGGGAAGCAGGCGCGAAGTCGACCCTGCCCACCTTCCGGGACATAGGGTGGTAGGCCACCTGGAAAGCCGGCGTGCCTGGCACGATACCATGGTGTTCTAAAAAGCGAGTCACGATGTTCGATGCTGCAGGACACGCAGCTAACCTCGAGGTGCGTTATGCACTGGCCCCCTTTGACCATTACTTTCTGGTTGTACCGAAAGGACGATGGGCTTGGCAATGGAAACGTTTAGCTGGTCGGGGATGAGTCCTGCTCCCTCATTGGAGGTGCCCAACTAGCACTTCCTAGTCAACCCAGGATGTCTGATTGAGCAATCCCTCCATTGTTTAGGAAGAAAAAAACACGACATCACCCTCAATTCGATTGAATCGATCGTATATATAACTATGGGTCTCCGGGCTTCTATAAAAGTTTGTTTTTGGGCGATTATATAGCCTTTACGTATACTTGGTATACGAGAAAGGCAAAAATAGGATCACCGTCTTCGACCAGAGGTCGCACAGACTGAACACTTAACATCAGCATGAGACAACGACAAGACATTCACACAACACCCATGGACCAGTGGAAAACTTTTCGCTTTAGAAAAATTTTCTCTTTCAGGGGAATCGACACACTCTACACAGCATCCGCCTGACGATTGACGTCCTAACCGCACACCACAGAACCACAAAGATGTTGCAAATATGCTCCACCTCTTGGTTTTGTGTCACAAACGAGTTCAAAATGCGACGCGTTGAGCATAACTAGACCTTTATAGAATCACCACGGTTGTTGTTATTCATTGAGAAACAATGGTGTGGCTTGGGTAACTGTGGTGTCTAACTAAAGGTCTGAATCAGTGCATCGTATGGGAACTCCTTTGCAACACAAGAAAGCGCAGATTGGAGTATATGCAGCATCTAGCTTCATGAAAATAAAACATGATAATCAACAAGGAAAATAAGAATTTGGCAGATGTTCAATGTACTTCATTTTGCCTTTCTCGTATACAAATTATACGTAGAGGCTATAAGTTTCCAAAATGAACTTTCATAGGAGGCCCGAGACTCATAGTGTTATATAACAATCGACTCAGCTTGACGAGCCGAGGTAATGTCTGTATATTGAGTGTATGTACAAATTTGAAGATACAATTTTAGAACTTAACGTTACTCAGTTTACTCTAACAAGTTTCATTCGACGGGAATGCGGTCTTTTTTGCTATTGAAATTGGACTGGTCGGACTGCATTTCAAATTATTGAAAATCTTTGTTTGGAACGAAAATTTGAAAAAATTCTTGGATTGGTGGTAATGCGATAATTACTGTAAAATATGCAAAATGATAGACCTTTCTAATGTGTTTTTTCAATAAATTGTATGATGCACGAGATGAGGCATTATCGCCGCTAGATGGAATAATCTGTTTTTTTTTATAAGCGTCAAACCTGTTTTCTTTATGGCCATTTTACAATTTTATAGGCCTTGGACCGCTTATTATTATTCTAGATTTAACACATTTAGTAAGCACATTTACACTTAGAAGTCTACTAGTCTGACTCTTACTAAACTCTGAAACTCTTAAATATCACTACCTCCGTGGTAGTGACCGATCATGACACCTTAGGAAAACGAGTCACAAACCGCAGTGGAAGCTATGTGTAGCTGACAGGGAATAGGGTTGATTTGCCTTCTCTAGGTTTCCAGGTGTTGATTGACTTGCATCTGCCTTTGGACGAACCGTCTGTTCTGTGGTAACATTTTGTTTTGTACTGGTTCGACAAACCAAGAAACGAGGCATTCGTGGTCGTGGATTGAATTAGTGTTGACCGCATTCAATAACATTGTGCTGCTGCGAAGTGAGGTTCGATTTCCCTCAGTCAAAAACTCGGTCCGTTGTCAAGTGTGGTGCTTCCTTCAAAGACCGATACGCTCACTGGAAACATTAAACGTTTAATGTATTTTTAAACGACGTTCCGTTTGAACAGACACCATTACCGTGACTTAAATCCAACATATTCATATTCCGAACAATCGTCCAGTGATATCTTTCAAATATCAATTATTAAATAAATAAAACGTAGACGGAATTCTGCTACGGGCGTTATGCTCTGTCACCCACTAAAGCCAAACCCTCTAGTCTATCCCCGCCCTGATAAAGAAATACTTCAGGGGACTATCAGAACTCGTATACCTTAACACACAAAACTAAAATTAACATCGGTATTGATAGTTCCAATCAATAAAATATGGTTATCAAGCCATATAAAGTTCAGTTTTCTGATGAAACAATCCTCTTTATTTTTTCACTGGGACATTGTCGCCCTCTTAACAGTGTCCTTCTGTTATTAACTGCGAGGTTTCTAAGCCGTTACCATTTTGCATTTGTTTTATTATGGGGGCTAACATGATGATACTTTTTGACCAAAGTCGAGAAAATTGGCCCATAAAAGGATGCAGAAAATTTTGTTTGATAAACTATAAATGTCATTGTGACTCAAATTAACAATACCAGCGCGGATGTCTCCGATTGCTGATCAGTTCAGAATGGCTAGCAAAAATTTGAAAGCCTGGTCTTGAAGTACATGTTGATTTAGAGACTTATTAGAGGTTTCGTTATTAGACTTCACTCTGCAGTCTGCACTCACCAACATGTTTCAATCTATCTATCTCTATCTTCTATCTATATATATAAACAATCTATGTATGTTTCCAACTACTTGAACCACTTGGATTCAACCAAATTTGGTACAGACATTCTCTTCCTCAGAGAAGTTAACAAAGGGGTGGGATGGTCATGTAGAAAGGGAGGGTGGTGGGGGGTTTGTTGAAAACGAACAATTTGTAACTTTCAACTCCCGGACGATTTCAACCAAATTTGGTACAGACATTCTCTATCCTCAGAGAAGTTAACAAAGTTGGGATGGTCATGTAGAAAAGGGGAGGGTGGTGGGAGGTTTTGTTCAGAAAACAGACAATTCTGTAACTTTCAACTCCCAGGACCGAATTTCAACCAAATTTGGTCAGACATTCTCTATCCTCAGAGGAAGTTAACAAGGGGTGGGATGGTCATGTAGAAAGGGGAGGGGTGTGAGGGTTTTGTTCAGAAAACGAACAATTCTGTGTAACTTTCAACTCCCAGGACCGATTTCAACCAAATTTTGTACACATATTCACTACGAGGAGGTAATCATATGGGAGGATTTGGGAAAGGGAGGAGTCTGGAGGGAGGGTTTTTTTGAAAACGGGCAATTCAAAGTAAATCATGAACCCCTGTACATTTAATATTTAATTTTACATTCTACATCATAAGGAAAGATAACAAAGGGATGGATGGTCATTGGAAAAGGGAGGGTATAGGGGAGTGTTGTCTTTGGAAAGAGGCAACTCAGTGTAACTCCCAACCCCAGGACGATTTCAATCAAATTTGTACACATATTCACTATGAGGCGATCATGAGGAGGAAATTTGGATAATAGGGAGGGTCTGAAGGGAGGGTATTGTTCAGAAAACGGCAATTAGTTAACTGAACCCTGTACCATTCAACCAAATTTGTACACATTTCTATCCTAGGAGAAGATAACAAAGGGGTGAAATGGTCCATTGAGAAAGAGGAAGAGGAAAGCGGTTGTCTTTAGAAACGGGCAATTCATTAACTCCTGAAGGACAATCTAAGCAGATTAAATGATTAAATCATTCAACTCTATGATTAAAGTTAATTAATGAATTATATTTTTATGATGATAATGATTAATGATTAATTCATTTTGACAATAATTAACGATTATGAATAATAGATGAAAAACCGTTGGATTATGATTAACGATTACCGATCGTGATTAAATGTTGACACACTATGTATGTTAATGATTAACGATTGATATGATTAATGATTGTATGATTATGAATGATCAAATTGCAGTATCCATAATCAGTAACTTTTTCAAATTTTAAAATATGATAATTATGATAATGATTCAGATTAAAAATAAAAAGCAAGGTATGCAATGATCAATGTTCAGCATAACCCTGTACCCTTGCCGATTTCACCAAATTTGGAACACACATTCTTTATCTTAAGAAGGCGAAGATGACAGGGATCGATCAACTCTACACTTCATCGAAATCATGGTTTGCCAGAGAAAAGCAATGATTAAAGTGTTTCCTTCTGGAGAGTAATGTATCATTTCTTTAAAATAGACTTTTTCCGAATAAAGGCATCGTGTAGATGTTTTCCTTCTTTAGAAATAGACGTTTGCCGGAATAAGCGATTTTGGTTTGATCATTTTCAAAATCATCAATGTTTTCAAATGTAATCTACCTTCTTTAATCAAATGATGAAATATCAATGAAAACACAGCAATACGTAACT